>NW_018165137.1:888122-923426 GCF_001263595.1 Phalaenopsis equestris | reverse complement strand
TGTATGTATGTATGTATGTATGTATGTATGTATGTATGTATGTGTGAGTGTATGTATATCTGTGTGAGTGTGTGATATTCTTCCACCACTTCCACTGCACACGAGGCTTGTCTCATCTGATAGGGCCCAAGCTCAGCTTCGTCCGCTCAATCTCAAGGCACCATCCCTCCCTTGGTCGAACACGCAACATAGCCACTTCTTCCTCCATTGTCGCACAGAACTTCCTTTGACAACTTGACCTTATGTTTCCCTTCCAAGCGCGAGCCCCACTGCTATTGCACGCACACGACTAGGTTCCACATTCAATTACAAAGCATCATCTTCCTTTCTCTGGATTGAATCTGGCATCTACAGCAAGCTAAGACTCTACCTTCAAACACTAGAGTTACATACGATTCTTCCTTCTTTTTCTTCTTCTTTCTCTGAGTTTGAAGTTGTTGCTATGAAAAGGTGGTTTTGTTCCACCTTATAAGGCTAAAATGCACTTTCATCTTCCTCTCTTTCATCTCCCCCACATGCACTTACTAAAATTAAAAGGAGACAAAAAAACTCAATTACGAGGCATCCCAACCTCTTCTTGGGTCCTTTCCTCATATTCATCGATCCTTTGTAGCTCTCGACGGAGTTGCCCTTGTATCACATCCATGGTGAACATCCGATCAAATTCTGGCAATTGCTTCCTAGGCGGCATGATTCGATTTTGGGAGTGGGTAACTCGAAGGAGATGTGTTGGGGTCATTTAGGGTGGGAAAGAAAAATTGAGTGGAGATAGGATTGGGTATATGTGAATACTGAAAATCTAGGATAAGACTATGGTTATATTAGCTTTGATACCAAATGATACCGGAGTTAACGCAAATGACAATAGGAAAAACAATTATTATTACAAAAAAAGTCAAATAAGCGGTTATGACCAAACACACATTGAAATGAGAAATAACAAAATCACGACGCACGACAGAATGTTGGGGTGGATCTCGATTGGTGATGGTGGTCGTTTAGGGCTTATAAAGGTTGCATCAAGGTAAGCTAGGTGTGGGACTACGGGGAAATAGTGGCGACACAATGAAAGGGGATGGAAGTATTGGTTGGGGAGATTGGGACAGCAAGTGGGGTAGCAAGCAGAGCTGCGAGCTACAATGAGAAAGGCTGGAACAGCCAGGGGACACTAAAAAAAACAGGTTTGTTATTTTTCGGATGACGGCAGTGAGGGAAAAGACGCTGCAGCCACGAGGCAATAGATTGGATTGATGGAAGCAGGTGGCGGGCGGCTGGATTGTAGGATTAACAACAAAAATTACCGTTTCGGGCAGCTGCATCAGCGGAAGAAGATTGCAGCAACAAAGGGGATATTTGAGGCGGTGGTAGCAAGCAAGAAAAGCTAGAATTGAAGAATTACATCGAAAAATGCAAAGGGAATAAGAAAGATAATCACCATCTCAGGAGAGAAATACAGTCAGAAAACTACTCAAACTCTCAGATACAACCCTCGAATGAAAAACAGAGAAGTCAACGACAATTTCAGATAAAACTCACACAAAACCTAACCCTAGAATCCTAAGAAAAAAAACATATTATATTAAGAGAACTAGGAGTGGCCCAGGAGAACTAGCTGACTCCACTCTGACACAAAGACCTAAACCGATTTGATCCAGGCAAGCAGGCGGCTTTTTGTGTGTCACGATATTATAGAAAGGCTCGCGGTACAATAGCAAGGCTCGTAGTACTGTAGCAGAAGTCACGTAAATGCCTCCTGGGCAGCTTCCACGTTAAAGGCTACATAGAAATATGATAGTAACATTAACTATCATGGTATTAGTGTCATAGAAACTCGTGCATGAACAAGTAACAACCAAGAATAGCACCTTAAAGGTAGACTTATTTTAAAGATAAAAGAGATTAGGAGTGCCTGATTTGCCTATTTTTGAAGGCAATACACACCTCAATTGAGCACCTCTTAAATCTATGAAATTTGCCCAAATAAATTATTTTTTTCCTATCTTTGTATATATTCATATGGTGCATAATTGTGGTTAAGTTTACAATCTTATTCATTTTTTTTATACATTAGTATAGCTTTTCCATTTATATAGAAGAAACATTCATCATCTTCTTTTAGATATTTTTTATTTCCAAGTTTTTTTACCCCAAGTTTTATGAGATAAAACTAATCATTTATATTTACGTTGTACTAAAGTTATATACATATTTAAGTAATTTATTTAACTTTAGTACATGAATCAAATTTTCATCTTAAACATATTCATACTCATGTGTAAAAAGTAGATACTAGTTATTTATCTAATACTCTAAAACAGAAACATTATATGCAAATACAAAAAACCATCAATTATATTCTATGATTTAGATTCATAATTTTTTATGGTACAGATGTTGCATTTTGTTTGAATAAATTGTAGATCTCAATCTTAAGCTATAGAAGTGTCTCATTACGACGATGGTATATCACATTATCCTTTACATTATATGCTCTTCAGAATCTAAAATTTCATAGAAGTGTAAACATATGTTTTATCTACAAGGATTTCAATCCATCTTATTAGAAGGGGGACAAATGGATAAAACAATTAAAAAACTATAGCCACAATGATGTTTGCATTAATACAACACCTCTAGAAAAATCTCTACATCAACGAGTTTTGTTTTACATAAAAGAGATTTTTTTTCTGTTTGACGGATCATCATCATCATTCTTGATCTTGCTAAAACTCCTTGGATGCAACTCCAAAAAATCACAGCCAATATTCAAATGGCAGTTTCTTTCTTATATTTTCTTAAAAAATCATATCAGATCAAATTAAAAGAACCTAGCATGGCAATATTGAAGTTGCCTAGAAAAAGAAGGTGTTTGTTTTAAAGTGAGTTTAGTCTTTTGTGAAGCAACAGTGGTTTAAGCAATTAGATGACTTGATGGCAATACAGCATAGAACACAAGTTAGAAATCTAATGAAACAAGGAATAAGGAGAGGCTCATTGTCCAATCAATTTTGTACGCCTCAGATCCTATTTATAAATCTACTGAAAATCACGGTGGGGATAAGCTTATTTTAGACAACCCGCATAAATCATTGTCTTCTGTGGAACTTAGTCACTTTGTTTTGCCTAATTTTTTTGTACGGACTCCTGACGTAGCTGTACGTGTCACGGAGATTATTCCTGAGTTATTTTCATGTTATTTCTGGGTTATTTTCAATAATGCCGAAATAACCCAGGTTATTTCAATAAAGACCAAAGGTTATTTCTGGGTTATTTTGGGATTATTGAAAATAACCCAGAAATAACCTGAAAATAATTCAGGAATAACCTCCACGACACTTAGAGCTACGTCAGTAGTCCGGACAGAAAATGTGGTCCTTTGTTTTTACATTGTGTTCTTTATAGGCGCTTTCTCAATTTAAACAAAATAAGATAAAGACGTTCCAACAAACCATAAAAGAAACAAAAATTTTCAAGTTAAAAAACCTAGTACATCGATAATTCCCTACAACTGCCTATCTCATTCTCCTTTGAAAAGATGCTTAAAACCACAGTCAAACAGTATCAGCGTAAAACAAGCAAACGATAATTTTGAAATAAAAATGCGCAACGGCTCCCATACCTACAGTTTCATCGCCCAAAACCCTCTCTAGCGTGACAATCAAAGAATTCGGCACAGAAAAAGCCACATCTCCCGCCTGCCACCATGGAGGGTGATAACATCACACCATATGGTATGACACAATAAAGACGAAAAAATCAAACAAAAGAGAAATCAATTGATCCTACTTGAAGATCTTCGCTGGCAGCCACGTAATGAATAGGTCGATATTTCCCATCGTGAGAATGCCTCTCTTGAAGAACAACCTTGCATGGGGGAAGCCCCTCTCTAAAGAGCCAAGACTTCAGATCCCCGGAAACCAAACCTTTCAAGCCCCCTCTCCACTTTTCCTTGTGCGCTCCGGCGAGAAGGGTGTCGGCGGCGCAAGCGAGAAAGCGGTTGCGGCGGTGAAAAGGAGCGTTGCGGAATGGAGGCAAAGGGAAGTAGGATGTTACCGTTATCGGTGATCGGCGGGAAGGCGAGAAAAGTGGAGAGGGGAACTGGCCGCGGTGGTACGAAGATGCCATTTTGTGGCCGAGTGTTTTGGGACGAGAGTTCCCGAACAAAAATCTTATATGTATTCACAAACATTCATAAAGATTCACCGATGAAGAGTGACAGTAAGCAACACTACCTAAGTTTTTATATATTTAAATAACTCATAAATAAAATATATGAAATAATTTTAATATTCTTGATGAATTTACATACATACAACTAGATTTTTATATATTTACATATATAATACATAAATTTTACTTATTATACCACTTAAATTTTGAAGTAGCATCAAAAATATCAATATTTTTAACTTCTAAAATTTATATTTGTATATATAAATATAATTTAAAAATTAACAATATTGTACAATGAAAAATAATTTTTTAAATATTAGATATAAAAATTAATAAATGGCATTTGTGGGCTACAAGAATTCGAAAAAGCACAAGACTCTAGTCGAGAGCTCAAAGTTTTGGGGTGAAATTTTCAAAGAACTGATGATATAGTAGATAAAACACTACCCAGATATTTCGCTCTCACTTTTGGGAGAACTTCAAGACCTGGCGTTTGAGGTTTCTCATAAGTGTGATCCCGTATTGTTAATTATTCCCCCCATAACAAAATAGCATTTTAGATTAAGGTTAGTCATTATGCGTTATGTATTAAGAATTAGCATATAATAGAAGCAAATTTTAAAATTTAAATATGTAAAAATTATTATTGCGAGCTCAAAACGAATGAGGAGGGCAATGATGATGAACTCGATCAAGATCACATAGTTATGTCATCCTAGATTGTCATGGACCCTAGTCTACTTAGTTAGCGTAGGTAGTCGACCCAACCTAACAAAGAATCCTTGTCAGCGGTTGTTCGTTGCTTCATCCAAGAAGACCTTGTAAACCTAGGATGAATGATTATTTAGAAGGATTAATATAAGTTGACATTAGCTTACAAAGAGCTTTGTGCTCTATCAAATATAACTTATAATTCAATATTCAAAAAGGCATACTATTATTGGGGAACATATTGGCTACACCCATGACTGTAATATGTTGATGTCATTTGGCGGCAAACTACCTGGTTAGAGAGCTTGAGTCTTAATCATTTTTTTGTGATGTCATTTGACGACAAAATCACCCAAACAGAGGACTTGGTCACATCCTTACTAGCTTGAGATTATTTTGAGTATTAATTTAGTTGTATGTTTAATAAGACATTGGCTATTTGTGAGCTTGAGTTAGTACTAAATTTGTCCGCCTCAGCAAACAGATACAAAGGGTAGATGAATTTTACTTTAAACAATAAGTGGTATAATTTTTAATTTAAAAGTTATTTTTATTTGATTTAAATATTTAAATTTAATAAATGGACCGCTTCGATTGAAATTTATGATCAACACGACCATCATCGGGGCTTACTGCCTTTGAACCTCATCGACTCTACCCAGCTCACAGGGGTCACGTTCATGATTATTACTATTATTTGACTTTTTAAAAATGGACTCTGAGGTTTGCTTTTTATTTTATTTTTTAAATAGACATTCCGATTGAGATGCAATATCATTATAGTAATTATTAGAGATTGATGTCTTTGAACCCTATCGACTCTATCCTCTCACAGAGGATCTGAAACATAACTTATATTATTATTTGAGTTTTAAAAATAGAATTTATGATCTGATTTTTTGAAAATAAACCCTTCTGGTTGAGATTTACTATCATCACAATCATCATCGGGGATTGATAGCCTAAACAGCATTAAGAACATTAGTCTTGTCAACTCTAGTCCTTGTAAGGAGGATCAGACTAACTGAATGAGGGCTCAATCTTGTCGACTCCATTTCTTGTAGAGAGGAGGTATGGATTTGGTCCAAGTTTGGGACTTACGACCTCACTTTATAGTTAAGGCAGGTTGCTTGAGAGCGTGCATGTATTTGAATTTGACATTTGAAAGTTATATTTTTATAAAGTTTTGGATAAGGTGCACACTTTTCAAGACATTCTATTTTATCTTAAGCATGTGCATGGTTTGCATAGAATTCTTAAACGATTAAGTTTAAGAACTTAGGGTTATTGATCCTCAAAGAAGATTAAATGCTATAATGAAAGAGGTTGCTAACAAAGAAGTTTTAAAGTTGTTGGATGCTGGAATTATTTATCCAATTTCAGATAGTTCATAGGTTAGTCCTATTCGTTGTGTTTTTAAGAAAAGAGGAGTAACTGTTGTTACAAATGAAAAGAATGAATTAATTCCCACAAGACAAGTCAATGGATGGCAAATGAGTATTGATTATAGAAATATAAATGTCGCCACGAGGAAAGATCATTTTCCTCTACCTTTACTAGATTAATTCCCACAAGACAAGTCATTAGTCTTGATCATTTTCCTCTACCTTTACTAAATCTTGGGGTAAGATCTTCATCTTTGCTTTGGAATTTTTTTATTTCACCATAGATTTCTTCCACATTGTGAATATGGTCAAAAATTTCAAAATTTTGTGGAAATGGTGGGAAATCCATGGAATGATCATTTATTTTAGAATATTTTTGTTTGAGCCTAAAAATCATATAGTTGAGATTTATTAGAATTTTGTTTTGAATTTCCTAGATTTGTCATGGCTCCTAAAATGAAAAGAGGAAAATGAAAAGGAGTTTTAATGCTAATAAATTTGCTAGCATGAAAGCACAAGATTGATACAGGGATCTGCAATCTAAGAAACTAATTACAGAACAAAGTTTTATTCGTCCTGATGGAACAATTGAATATATGATTGTAGAGCGATAGTGGGAGAGTTTTTGCTATTTTACTGTCATCGTTGTAATTTTTGTTGTTAGAGAATTCTATGTGAATTTGCCTGATGAATCTGATGATTTGGTTTAAGTGAGAGGGCAGTATGTGGATATAAGTTTTGTTCGGATCAATCACATTTATAAGCTGCATAGTGTTCCTACTTGTTTCTATTTTGAGTTTTATCCTACTAAAAATGAGTTTGACAAGATTATGCAATTTTTGACTGACGGTAATGGAAGATTAAGAATGGACATTGGGTAAACTTTTCTTTCTCGAAGCTAAATGTTCATTCTCGTACCTAACATTATTTTATTTTTGGTAGACTGCTTCCTGTTAATCACTTTAGTGAGGTAACTCAAGAAAGAGCCACATCAAACTATTGCATTCAGATGAAAAAATCAATTGACATTAGCTCTTTAATTTACAAGAATATGCTTATTTCTTCAAGGGGGTGAACTACTGGAGGTATGAGTTATCCTGCTCTTATTACTACCATGTTTTTGAATCTGGAGTGACATATGAGACTTGAGAAGAAGTTTTACCATCACATAAACCTATTGGAAAAATGAATTTGAAGATGTATGGAAAATATATTGGAGTAAGATCTCGAGGTAGAGGCTCTGATATTCCTTCTACTTTAGCTTCAGCTTCAACTTCTAGACCTTCAACATCTGATACTACTTCACTTGATATTGTAATGGAACAATTATTTATTCAACAAGGAGATATCCTAACATTACAGAATCAGCAGAAATGCTTAGAAGCCCATCTCAATCATAATGATGAGTATATGCAGAGAAGAGTTGATTATGATATTACTTATAATGAGGAGATGGAGAAATTCTTAAGCATTAACTATTCGTTAGTATTTCCTACTTGCCCCAGATATACATCTTATAAACCTGATGATATGGAGGAGGATTTAGACTTTCATGATGATTATGATGATGATGATGATGATGATGATGATGATGATGATGATGATGATGATGATGATGATGATGATGATGATGATGATGATGATGATGATGATGATGATGATGATGATGATGAAGGTGGTGATGATGTGTAGTGTTATCAATTTGTTTTGTTGTGTTTTATTTTCCATTTTCATGTTCAGATTTTCTGTAGTTAGTTTGTTGTCATATGTTCGTTAGACTTTTTATGTTTAAATTTGCATTTGTATTAAATTATTAAAGTTATATTTATTACACTATATTGTTATACTATTTTTAATGTTTATCTTTTACTTCAATGTAAATGCTAGAATAGTCTTTTTATTTTCTTTAGACATGTTAATTTCACTTGTACCTATACTATTCCATTGTTTTTAAAATTTATAATTTTTATTTCTTCCTGAACTATTCTGTTGAAATTAATTAAAAATTTAATTTTGGGGGAAGGGAGAAAATCTTTTTAAAAGAACTAAATTTTATTTGTTCTCAGAGATCGACATTTTTAAAATTTAATTTAACAAAACCTAGGTATGTTAGGATAACTTAAAATAACTATATTTTAAATTTTATAAATGTTATAAAAAACATTAGTTAAGGTTTTTTAATAATAAAGGTTAGTTCTATAATTAAAATATTTAGTATGAGAGGATAAGGTTATACTTTTACTATTTAAAGTAAAGAAAATTGTATTTTTGGAATTGTCAAGAATTTTAGAGTTTTACTTAAAAAAAAGGAATTGAGACTTTATGAAAAATCTTTTTAAAACTAATAAAATTTTGTCAAAATAAGGAAATGCAAAAAGTTTATAAATTTAAGAAGAGGATGAAGCAGCTCAAAATCATTAATGGTTATCTAAATATAATAATCCTCACATGACATGAAAAGAAAAAGAAAGAATTGAAAAAAGATCCTAAAAGAAAAAGAAAAGAAAAACAAAAAAAAGAAGAGTACGAATGAAAAAAAATGTGAGGAGAAGCTTGAGGAGATGCCTAACAAAAATTGGCTCCACTAAAATCATTTTAAAGAAAGGAACTTAATTACATTTCTAAATTAAGGCTTAAAGTATTAGCATTTTAACTGATTAAGCCCTCAGGAAGTTCTTTTTGCCGTAATTCTTCCAAGTATTCAATTATGACCAAATTATAATTATTCTTGAAATGGATAGAAAATCAGAACTCTTAGACTTGACTAATAGATATTCTTACATATTAATTTTAACCCGAGTTATTAAATTTTTTTTGAAGGTTTTACTATCACATTTATAAAACAAAAACTATAGAAATCTCTAAGTTAAACTCACTTACACAGGTTATAATTTTTACATAGTATAAAGGAGCTAGTTTAGGACAAGTAATGCTTAAGTTTGGGGGAATAATCCACCTTAAAATTACCTATTTTTAGTGCATATTTTATGATTGTTTTATGCATGTGATATTACACTTTAATGAAAGTTATTTTGTATGTTTTTGGTTTCAGGTACATGGAATAGACATTTGGAGAAATGAGGGAAAATTGAGCAAAACTGGTGCAATTTGTATGGCGCCATGGTGTTTCTCCATGACGCTATAGCACCACAGACGGGTGCAGTGGGCGTTATAGCGCCAATAACTTCCCTTCTAGAAGATCTATTGAATTTATCTAAATTTTGAAGGGGTGTTTGAAGCAACCCTTGGTTATTTTCAGAGATCTATTAATCGCGACAAAAAAGAAGACTTTTTGGGAGCATTTAAAGGCTTTAGGAAGTCCCACTTTTGTGTTTAAGTTTGAGTTTAAGTGTGTTTGGTGTTGTAAGAGTAAGAGTTTGGAGAATTCTTCAAAGAGACTCCAGAATTTGTGTTGGGGAGAAGCATAAGTTACTTTGTATTTATGTTTAAGTTTTTGTTTCTAAAACTTGGATTTCAATACAAATTTGGTATTTTCGTTTTATTCTCTATGAATTATGAGTAGTTACCTTTCTTTCTCCTTAATCTTGGGAAATAATCTTATGGGATGAGAATGATTTAAAGATTTTTTTTTATTTTTAAAAATTGTTATGACATTCACCAATTCCTTATTAACTTTACAAAGTAACCACTCGTGAGGTTAAAATCCATTGAGAAACATAAAGTCATGAGAGGGATATGATTTCACCCAACTAGTGAGTGTCACACTTCATCCTGGGGAGAGGCATTGCGATCACCTAAGGTGGAGTGCAAATAGATAGGGAGAAAAGTTTTGATGGGCTTAGAATTGATGTTTCTAGCGTGACAGACTTGATTCTTTTTCCAATTCAGTTTAGATTTTAGATCGTAAGGGTCTCTAGTAGGTCTTATAAAGAGATCACAATGGGTAATCTGGAGGTAAGAGGCCAGAATCTACTCAGCACTACTACACAAGATGGTGAAAAACTTTAAATTAGCCAATATTCATTGCTAGCACTAGGAGGGGGTAATGAATAACAATGATCCTATTTATCACAATATATTATCATATTTTTAGTCATTCAAATCCTAATAGATTAATATCTTACTACAATGAGAAATATTTTTACATATTATTCAAACTTGTCATAATTACTTTTATTAAACTGTTAATCATAGTTGTTTATATTTGCTTTAATTTAGTCTTAATTGTTGCAATCATTTTATTTTTATTTAATCTACAATTTAAATTGAATTTGCTTTTGAGTTTTGCAAGCCAATTTAAAAGAATCCAACTGTCATCGTGGGATCGATACTAGGGTTTTTAAAGAAAATCCTATATTACTTGGAACGATACATATACTTGTGTAGTACCTTTAGTGTGAAGTTTATTTATTTATTTTTCTTATCATTTCATTTATTCACACTAGCTGCTGAATATAATTTGGGTCAAGTTTTTGGCAATATATTGGAGATTAAAAATATATGTAATTGCGGGTCGAGTCACCAAACCATCTAAAATAACTTTTTCTAATTTTGTCTGTCACACGAGCTACACTAACCCTATCACAGATGTAAAGCCACTCATCCACCTAATCATTCTCATCTATGCAACCCTTAACTTAGTATTATGCTTCTCTTTTAATGGCCGACATTCAATGCCATAGAGCGTTGCAGGTCTCACCACCGTCTTATAAAATTTTCCTTTTAGTCTTAGTGGTACTTTTCTATCACACAAAAGGTACATTCCTCCACTTCAACCAACCAACTTGAATTCTACTATTAACATCCTTATCTATATCGCCATCGCTTTGAACAACAGACCCAAGGTATTTATATCATTCAGACCTTCTAATAATTTGATCGGCCGAAGTTACACTTTTGTCACTAGAGCTACTACTACTAAAATTACATTTCATGTATTGAATTTTAGTTCTACTCAAATGAAGGCCTTTAGTCTCCAATGTATACTTCCATAAATCATTTTTTTTCTTAGCTTTTTCTCTTGTCTTATCCACGAGAAGGATATCATCAGCAAAAATCATACACCAAGTTACATCCTCCTGTAAATTTATAGTAATGTCATCCAGAACTAAAGCAAAAATATATAGGTTTAAAGTTGATCCCTGATGTTATCCAACATAAATAGGAAAATATTTGGTCAATCCTCCTTTAGTTTAAACACAAGTAACACCTCTAGCATTTATATCTCTAATGACTTGAACATAAGTCATATCAACACTTTTCTTCTCAAGAACTCTCTAAAGGATATCTCTTGGAACCTTATCATATGCTTTTTTTAAATTAATAAAAATCAAATGTAGATTCTCCTTATTATCTCTAAACTTCTACATTCAACTTCTCAATAAATGTATCACTTCCATAGTAGACCTACCCGACATAAATCCAAATTGATTAAGAGAAATCTTTGTGATGTGTCTTAACCTATGCTCAATTACCCTCTCCCATAACTTTAAAGTATGACACATCAACTTAATTCCTCTATAATTTGCACACTCTTGTGCATCCCCTTAATTCTTAAAAATGGGGACCAAAATACGCAACAGCTTCAAAAAATTGATCACCGGCAACAACTAGGCAAAAATTTTACTTCGAAGCAAATAAAAATGCAATTATGATATTTAATTATGGGATGTTACACAAGTATTTGTATCGTTAGCAAATAATATAGAACTTTTTGATTAAGCACCAAATATCGATATTTAAAAATGGAGGTACGATCACCATAATTTCTTCTAATTTCTAGCCACAGGGACAAAAGACAATATGCAATTAAAATCAGAAGAAATTAGATAACAATTTCTACTTAGCAAAATATTCTTACTCAAACTTTAGATGATATAACAAGAATGAAAATTTGATTTTTTGTAATTTTTTATAAATGAAAGTAAAGTAAACAACTAACTAAACTTAACTAAATATTTGTAAAATAAAGACAATATAAATAAAAAATTTTTTTCCTTATCATGAATCAATAACAAGTATAAGAAATTCTGTTATGGAAGCATTCAACATGTGTTATGCCAAATAGGAGCAATAGTATTTTTTACCCTTACTAGAGATGCTATAATGAACATTGACTAATTTAAATTTTGAATAATCATGAAGATGGGTTAAGTAAGGAAGATACTAGCTCTCACTCTAGAGTTCCCTTTTCTCCCTCCACCTAGGGGTTAAAATCTTGTATGAAAACCTAAAAATATAAACCAAATTGGGGGCTTTATGTTGTCACCCTAAAATCCTCTAATTCTATATCCTTCAAAGTTTATTTCCCTATTTATTTGCACTCAATCATATGAATTACATTCTCATCCATACAATCTCATGTGATTCTTATTATTTATTGACTGAGACAATACCATCTCAGATCTTACATGTTCTCACAATAAATATTAACATCTTAATTGGCCAAATCCAGAAGTAAATGAAGTACAAGGTTTAAAATCATCACAACTTATTCCAACGTTAAAGATTAATACTTCCTTCAAACAACTTCCATCCAATTTCAAACAACTTCCATCCAATACTTAATCACTTATCATTTTAAGAAAAAAATAAAGAAACTACTCAGAATTTATGGTGAAAACACAACCACACTTAAGTTTGAAAGTAGAAATCATGCAAACAAACAAGAAGTGTAAATTAAAACCAAATGTAATCACAAAGATAAGAACTTATCTCAAATCCTCTCCACCAAACTCTTGAAGTTCCTTTGAATCTCTTCATTCTGATACAATCCAAACTACAACTCAAAATAAAAAGAAAAGGGGGCGACTAAATAAAGAAGTAGTGGAATCTAAGAGTCTCTCAAAAAGAAGAGAAGAGAGAGAGAGAGAGATCTCTTCAATCCAATCTAGTATTCTTTTATAATTTTTCAAAAGGTATCTTGGTATCTCTTTAAAATGTGTCCACATTCAATAAATCTTCCAACAGTTGCCACCTTTCAAAAGCTAATTGAATGTATTTTTGTGTCCATTAACTATTTCTCACATTTTCACCAAGGTTTACTTCAAACATCTCTTAAAAAATTCATCTAAATTCATTGAATCATTAAGTAACTACTTCTGGCGCTTAAGCGCGAGGTACTTGGCGCTTAGGCGCAACCTTCTTTGTTTTACTAGCGTGTAAGCGCCAATTTTAGGCGCTTAGGAGCCATAGTTTTTTTTGCACAACTTATTCATTTTTGCTCCAAATTTGATCCTTTTTAACTTTTTTAGCTATTTTTCATCCATTTAATTGCACCTGAAAGAAACACACAAATAGTTTCCATTAAAGCAAATAATCTCAAAAATAGGTATAAAAATGTGTACATTAATACTATATATTTTAGGTGTATCAAAATCCTCCAAACTTAAAACGTTACTTATCCTCAAGTGACACTCCAATCTTTCAAAACCAAAATAAGTAGATTATGTAAATGAGTTTCTTTAGGATATTCTAAAATTCTGATCTAGAAATATAGTAGTCCAATATAGAAAAAAATATTAGTACATGAGACCAACTTAAAGTTAGAAATTTTTAATGTAAAGAAGTTTGAAAATATGAGTTCCTATCTAGTTCAGGAATACTTGTAAATTCTCCAAATATAGAGTGTAGGTATTCTATCTTCTCTACTTAAAAATTTTTATTAAGAATAATTATACTTATTATATTATATCCTTAAGCTTAAGAGTTTCTCAAGTTTTATACTTTAAAAAGATTAGATGTGGAACCAATTTTTGATTAGACACTAATCCTCAAGCTTCTCCTCCCTTTTTCAAATTTCTTTTTCTTTTTTTCTTTTCTTTTCTTTTCTTTTTTTTTCAGGTGATGATTACTATATCTGAATAGGTCTTTGATGATATTGGCATCAATTTTTGATGTCATGAGTGTAGGGTGTCCACCTGCATTACTCGAGATAGTCTACGGTCCGTCTGTAACATCCGGTAGTTCAGACACCTACCAGGGACCTTTCAGTGCGTGTTAAGGGGCACATAGCCAAGGTCATCCTGCCAGGCTTTGACTTTCACTTAGGTGAAGGCCGATCAATATTTTGCACCTCAGATGGCTTCAGTTAGCCCAACAAGTGTTACTCATTGCATCGCATGAGAAATTGGCAAAAATTGGCTCATCCACTGACGAATTTGTTCGGATGACCTCGGATGACAAAACGGACCGGGCTAATCTGTTTGGAACGTCAATTTTACCCGGGAAGGACACACATATTGTTGAGGTTCTGTGCATGTTAAAAAGGTACGCAAATCAAGGATTATGAATATTAAATAACATTATTATTATTATAAAAAAATAAAAATAAAAAAACCTAAAAAATCCCAAAATCCCTAAATGTCTCATGGGCGCCTCTCTCCTATCCTCCCAGCTGAACAAAAAAAAAATCTCCTTTCTCATTCGCGACCATGCCTAAGCTTCAAGAACTTGCAGTCACGTCCCTCTTCGGTGCAATTTTACTGTGCCCTTGTCGGTGACTTTGCTTTGGTATGTGTCTCATCGGTACCGTACTCCTCCACGTCGGTGCTACTACCCCACATTGTTGGCCTCTCTCGCCAGCGGTACTCCCTCGCCGGACCTACTTGCCGAAGTCGCCCCAGCGTTGGCAACCCCTTTTTTTTGGCTCGTGACTCCCATACCTTAACCCTCACAAAAAATCTTGCCATCTGCTCTGGTTCCTCACAGCTGCGTCTTCACCGGTGGCCCTCTTACTTTGCTAGGCAGCTTTTTCATCAGACCTCCTTCCATGCTGGTAAGCCCTAGTAGCTATGGCCCTTTTCTTCTTCACAAGGTATCCAATGCTTCCAAACCTCTTCTTCAATCTGAGCTCCTCACCACCGTTGTTCTTGTTGGCGGCTGAAGACCACCGGTCTTCCTCCTAGTTGGAGCCTCCTCGCATCGGTGACGCTAACCGCAGGCCAAGTTTCCCTTCAGTTAGCACTCGCTCTCACGGGGAAACCTTCATGATGATGTTTGCTCCTCTCAGCTTGGGGTGCCGGCAACCTCGCTGACATGTTCTCTCTTTCAGTCAAAAGCCTCGTCGGAGCAACAACCATTTGTGAAGTGACGACAGCGTTACGGTGCAAAGGGTGATATTTGTACGACCCTTCTTTGCAAAGGTACATTTTGGTCATACTTTTCATATCCTGTGATATTTATCAAGTGTACTTTGCATACCTCTTGCCCTCATTACCTTCTATTGTTATGTGCACGTTCTATGAGGTACACTAGCGCACAAATTAGACACCGGCGGCTCGATGCATGGGCTCTCCTTCAGCATAAAGAGAATGCATCCACAACCATCATGATGGTGATATCCTCTAAACTCTTAGCTAGCCTAGATTTAATAGTGTCTAGTCATGTGGGTTCGATCACCAACACCGGGTGTGTGCACCAGTGTGATGCCGACACGAAGATGTGCTTATGTGATTGATCGTTTATTTTCTAGAGCTAGCCTTTAGGTTAGGATTTCCCGTGCATGACCAAACACCCTCCATAGGGTCAAGTGTCTCCTCTTTATTGTGAGCCTTAGCACAAGTCCAGATGGGTTGGAGTCGCTCACTCCCCTTGCTTTGGGTTCCACAGCTTTACTTGGAGAAGCTGGGAGGTTGGACTTGGCAAAATGAGATAAACTTTATAGCTGGCTCGCTTTGTAAAGTCTGGAGGAGTTCGTGAAATGGGAAAAGCTTTGTAGCTATGGAGATCCGGGGAGAAACTCCCCACATTTTCTCACCAAAGCAAGAGGCGGCGGTGCCTCACATCCAAGGGTCTAAACTTTAAGTTTCCTAGGTGAGGTCGTTAGTACAAGCCTAGTTTGCTATCTGCATGTTGGTTTGCTACATATTGCATTTTTTCTTGTTGCATGTTGAATTTCACTTAGCTCCAACCGGCCGCCCCAGCCCGACAAGCATTTTACTTCACTTCGACCGACCGCCCCTGCCCGACGAGCATCTCATCTCACTCCGACAGGCCACCCCAGCTTGGTGAGCATCTCACCTTGCTCTGATCGGCTGCCCTGACCCGTTGAGCATCTCACTTTGGTGTGATCGGCCACTCCGGCCCAACGAGCATCTCACTTTGGTTCGACCGGTCGCCCCAGCCCGGTCGACCGATCACTTTAGTTTGACCGGCCACCACGGTCCGGTTGATCGAGCACTTGCATGTTTTTATGCTTCTACATCTTATTACCTTTTTTTTGCATCACATCGCATACTTTTATACTTGCATTTTGCACCATATGTGTTTTCATTTGCATTTGCACTTGTGTGATGCTCCCCGGTGAGGATCACCACTGCCTCTAAGTCATTGCCTCCACGATACACCCATTCTTCAGGCCACTGCCACCATGGTACGCCCACACCTTTTGTCATTGCACCTTGGCACACCTTCTTTAGACCACTTCCACCATGACACGCCCATCACTTTTGGTCAATGCCGCCTTGACACACCTTCTTTAGACCACTGTTCAGTTCAATGCCTACGCAGTATGCCCATCTTTTTTTGACTAACTACCTTACAATACACTCATCACTTCTGTCATATGAATTCCTACATTTGCATGTTTCCATGGGTAGCGAGCCAGGCTCGTTAAGAGAGTGACCCCGTGTCGATCGCGATACCTTAACAAGCATTACTTGCTGCGTTGATCCTGGTGAGCAATGTGAGTTTAGTCATTGAGATTGACACAAGTATGACTGTGTTAAGTAGCTAATTGATCTAACTTGTGTCTCCCCTCTTCGTGGCACCCCTTAGATCCTTCGGACCTTTAGGACGGGGCTGGTATGACAACCTCGCAAACTCATACTATACCCAAACCTACCCCGCACTTAGATACTAGGTTGATGTACTTTCTCGGTAGATTGTGTGTTAGGCTAGGATTTAGGGTGCTAGGTAGTATTTTTGATGTCTCGCTATTGTTCTTTGCTGGATTAGTTGCTCTAGTGATACACCAAAATAATATATTTTTTAAGTACTTATTTTATGCTTATTTTTGATGATATTGCACTTTAAAGAAGGATATTTTTGTGTTTTTGTTACAGGTATATCATTTTTAACAGGTATATCATTTTTTTACAGGTATATCATTTTTAGGCATTTGGAGCAAAAGTGAAAAAAAGGGACAAAATTTGGAGCCAAAAAAGTGAATATTTGGATTCTGGCACATGATGTGCCAGATCGGCGCTTGATCCACCAGAATCTAAAGAATTGGTGCATGATGTGCCAGATCAGTGCACGAAGCGCCAGATCGGTGCATGATGGGCCAGGATAATTTTTTTCAAATTAAGGAGGTTTGAGATGAATTTTTGTGTGAATTCAAAAGGACACTTGTTCTACACACCTCTTGGAGTAATTCAATGCATCTAGACACTTTGGAAGATTCTTTTATGAAGAGATATGTCTCTTGTTGGAAGAGATATGTCTCTTGGATCAAATGACACATCTTTTGAATTCAAAAGAGTTGACTTTTGGAGGGAATTTTGAAAGGAATTTTGAATTCTTTTCCAAAAGAGGCAACCCAAAATAAAAGAAGAAGACTTGAAGAGTTGAAGTGTGTGGGGTGAGAGAGAAGAGAAAGTGGGCATGAGTTAGAGATAAAGAGAGAAGAGAAGATTTTCTTCTACGGTTGTAAGAGGAGAGAAAAGGTGAGATATTTCTTTCTCATTACACTTCTAAGAGAGAATTGAGAGTGATTGTAAAAAGAGAAAGACTTGGAGAGAACTTCTAGAGATTTGCTTCAGAAGCATTGTGAGATAAGTTATATTTTTATTTCTTTTGTTTTGTACACTTTTTTTATATATCAAATCCGTGTTTTTTCGTATCCTTCTCATGAATTCTGAGTAGTCTTCATTATTCTTCTCCCTCCTTTGAGATATGGTTTTATGAAAAATATATTTTCTTTTCCATGGTTTTAAGTGATAATAATTTATGATAATTTGAACTCCGATCTTCTCATTACACTTCTAAGAGAGAATTAGGAGTGATTGTAAAGAGAGAAAGGCTTGGAGAGAACTTCTAGAGATTTGCTTCGGAAGCATCGTGAGATAAGTTATATTTTTATTTCTTTTATTTTGTACACTTTTTTTATATATCAAATCCTTGTTTTGTCGTATCCTTCTCATGAATTCTGAGTAGTCTTCATTATTCTTCTCCCTACTTTGAGATATGATTTTGTGAAATATGGTTTTGTGAAGAATATATTTTGTTTTCCATGGTTTTAAGTGATAATAATTTGTGATGATTTGAACTCCGATCTTTATTTACTTTTCGTTCTGGCAATTGAAATGTTAAAGCTTGTTGAGAGACATATTTTCTTAAATGAGATATGATCTCTACAACATAGGGAGAATAACATTTGATTTCATGAGAGAGTATGTCATCCATAGAGAGTATGTCATCCATCGGATTGGGTGCAAATAAATAGGGAAATATACTTTGTTGGATGCATAATTAGAGATTTTAAAGTGACAAATTAAAATCCCCAATTTGGTCCAGTTTATTGGAAACTAATGTGAGATTGTTAGCCCTTATGGGAGGGAGTAGTAGGAGCTCTAAAGTGGCAGTCGATATCCTCCCAGCCCAAACATGGAACCAAACTTTTGATTAGTCAATATTCTTTATAACTCTCGAAAGAGAATAAAGAGTAGGATTGCTCCTATTTGGACCCAAAATAGTTTTTATATATATTTTCAAATGATTTCAATTTCTTCACAATCCATATACTCATTGTAAAGGGGAAGGATGCTTTCTTAAATTTGAACTTTCCATCACAACAAAAACTTTGTTTAATTTTTGTAATTTTACTTTTGAAAGTTTAGTATCTAGTTTAGCTTAACTTTTGTAGTCTTACAACTGCATTTTAATTAGCATTCACTTGAATAGTTAATTTTCAAACTTTGCACTTTACTTTTACTTTTGTTTTTGTTTTTGATATAAAATAATTTTCATAGTTTACTTTAGGCTCTTCCAACTTTCCTGTGGGATCAATATCTAGGACTCCATTAGAGCTCTTTATTACTTGAGCAATATGTATATTTGCATTGGTATTAAAGGAGATTTTGTAGTTTAAAAAGAGTTTTAAAAGTTAAATTAATTTCATAAAAAGTATTTTTGTTGGGATTATATTGCACATTTATTATATATTTTACGTGTGTAATTTTGTAATATTGAATAATATTTGCAAAATTCTCACACTAAATCGCCTCGCATCAAGTTTTTGGCACCGTTTCCATGGAAGTAATGGAAAATATTAGTATTTTATTTTATTTTATTTAAAAATAAAAAATAAAAAAGAGAGTGTTTGTAGTTTAGTTTGAACATTTTCTTATTTAAGTGTGTTTGTTGTTTTATTAATTACCTGCTCTATCTTGTTTATGCATAGTGTAATATTTGAAAATTTAGTACCTTACGATTCTGGAGTTAGAGAGAACTGTTAGAAAAATTTAAAAACAAGAAAAAGAGAAAGATCATTTTAGCAAAATGGCTTGCAATTTAAACAATGTTGGAAATGAAAATGAACATCATCAAAGACCTTTAAGAGATAATGTTAATCCTACAGCAGATGAAATTCATTTGAGTATTCAAAATACTGTTGTACCTGCCAATTCATTTGAGCTTAAACCTGGTGTTATCCAAATGGTTCGAAATAATCAGTTTTGGGGAATAACTACTAAAGATCCTAATTTACATTTTGCTAGTTTTCTAGAATTATGTGCTATATTTAAATATGATGGAGTATCAAATGATGTCGTCTGATTGATACTGTCAAGCTTAGACATTTTCCTTTTTCACTGAGGGACAAAGCTAAGATGTGGTTAAACTCGTTAACACCTGAATTTATCAGAACATGGGGAGATTTATCACAAAAATTCTTATTTAAATATTTCCCACCTTCAAAAAGTGCTAAGCTTAGAAATGATATCACATCTTTTTTCTCAATTTGAAGGGGAATCAATTTATGAAGCCTGAGAAAGATTTAAAGATCTTTTTAGAAAGTGTCCATACCAAGAGTTGCCAGATTGGTTAATAATTCAAACTTTTTATAATGGGTTGATTGGATCTCTTAGATCGATAATTGACGCTACTACTGATGAATAATTAATGTCAAAACCATTCGGTGAGGCATAATCATTAATTGAAGAAATGGCTAGAAATAATTTTCAATGGCCCACTGAAAGGGTAAATCCAAAAAAAGTAGCTAGTATCCATGATTCTGATGCTATATTTATTTTAGCTTCCCAAATAGTTGTTATATCAAAGAAGATAGATCAATATGGAATGAATTATTCTCAGATAGCACATGTGCTTAAGGAAAACTCATTGGGACAAATGATAAAATCTCAATCTTCTTAAGAGACTTTAAATGCAATATACAATCATTCTAATAACCCTTATGCCAATTATTATAACCCTGGTAGGAAGAATCATCCAAAATTTTGTTGGAGTAACAATAATTCTATTGTTGCAAATCCACAATGGGGAAACACTGCTACGAAACCATTGGGAAACTCCAACAATCAAGGGAATCAAGCTTATAATCCTTATTACCCCCTAGGTTTTAATAATTGCAGAGTAAGGAGAAAAAGTCATCAATGGAAAAATTGATATTGCAAATGGGTAGTCAATTACAAAGTCAAGGAGCTGCTATTAGAAACATGAAAAATCAATTGGGATGTATTGCTACTGCACTTAGCAATAGACCTTCAGGAACATTGCCTAGTAATGTTGAAGTAAATCCTAAAGATCAAAATAAAGAGCAAATTAAAGTTATTCAACTCAGAAGTGGAAAAGAATTAGAAAATAGAGTTCAACAAGAAGTTAAAGTTGAAAAAGATGAGTTAGAAAATGAAAAATCTGGTGAAGCTTTTCATTTTGAAGCATAAAATCCTATTAAACCAATGAAAGTCACTGTATAAAGACCACCACCTCCATTTCCTTAAAGATTGAAGCAGAAACATAGAGATAATCAATTTTCAAAATTTTTGGAAAATTTGAGGAAATTAACGATGAACATTCCATTTGTTGAGGCTTTGGAACAAATGTCAAGCTAAGTGAAGTTCATGACGGATATACTTAATAAGAAAAGGAAGTTTGTAGATAATGAGACCGTTGTACTCAGCAAAGAGTGTTGCACTATAATTCAGAAAAAGCTTCCTGAAAAACTTAAAGAACCTGGAAGTTTTACAATTCCATGCTCTATTGACAAACAATTTTATGAAAAAACTTTATTTGATTTAGGAACCAATATTAATCTTATGTCGTTATCAATTTTCAGAAGGTTGGGCTTAGGAGATATTTCACATACAACTATAACTCTTCAGTTAGCTGATCAGTTAGCTGATCGTTCGACGATTACATATCCTAAAGGAGTTATAAAAGATGTTTTGGTAATAGTCAATCAATTTATTTTTCCTATGGACTTTATTGTATTAGATATGGAAGAAGATAATGAAATTCCTATTATTTTAGGAAGACCATTCCTAGCCACTAGAAGAGCTTTGATAGATGTGTAGAAAGAAGAACTAACTATGAGAGTTAGTGACCAAAATGTTATATTTAATATTGCAAAATCAATGAGATACCCTGCAAAAGAGCAAGAGATTGAATGCTTTAGAATGGATATTAATGAATATTTAAGCCATTAATATTTCAACAAAACTTTTGAAAGAGAATCTAAAAAGGAATATATGGAATTTCAAGATGAGGATAAAATTCAAGATGGCTCTAGGAAAATGAGTAAAGAGGATATGTTCAGGAGAGATTTGAAATATTGGTTCCTAATGAAGATGAAATGGAAGATGATCAAGATGAGATAGATAATGAAAAACTAGATTATGTTCAGGAGAGATTTGAAATGGCATTCTTAGGAGATTTATCTACATTACCTATTATAGTATCCTTAGAATTAACTGATACATAAGAACAACAGTTGTTGGAAACTTTGAAAAGATATGAGAAAGCCTTTGGATGAACATTAGCTGATATAAAAGGAATCAGTCCTTCAATGTATATGCATAGAATTTTATTAGAAGATCAACATGAACCAAGAGCTGCTCCTCAAAGGAGATTAAATCCTATGATGAAATAAGTTGTGAAGAATGAAATTTTAAAATGGTTAGATGCTGGAATAATATATCCTATTTCAGATAGTGCTTGAACTATTCCAATTCACTGTGTTCCAAAGAAAGGAGGTGTGAATGTAGTGACAAATGAGCATGATGAATTAATATAAATAAGACTAGTCACTGGTTGGCGAATCTGCATAGATTATTGAAAATTAAATTTTGCCTGCAGAAAGGATCATCTTCCTTTACCCTTTTTGGACCAGATGTTGATTAGCTGGGCATAAACAATTTTGTTTTCTAGATAGATATACCGGTTATCATCAATTACCTATTGCTCCAAAGGATCAAGATAAAACAACATTTACTAGTTCTTATGGAACTTTTGCTTTTCGGCGAATGCCTTTTGGATTATATAATGCACCTTCAACATTTCAAAGATGTATGATGTCAATTTTCAGTGATTTGATTGAAAAAGGGATTGAAGTCTTTATGGACAATTTTTATGTAATTGGAACTTCATTCCAATTATATATAAATCATTTATAAAAAGTTCTGGAACGTTGTGAAAAGACTAATCTCGGATTGAACTAGGGAAAATGTCAATTTATGGTTGCAGGAGGAATTGTGCTTAGACATAAAATTTCAGAAAATGGCATGCATGGAAGTGGCATGGAAGTAGATCTTGCAAAAATACATGTTATATCGAACCTACCTCCACCTATCACAATAAGAGGAGTTAGGAGCTTTTTAGGATATACTAGATTTTGCAGGAGATATATTAAAGATTTTTCAAAAATTACTAAACCTTTATGCTAACTTATAGAAAAAGATACAAAGTTTGACTTTAATCAAGATTGCCTTAAAGCCTTTGAAACTTTAAAGGAAAAATTGATCATTACTCCTATAATTGTTTCACCTGCTTAGGAGAAACCTTTTGAATTAATGTGTGATGCTAGTGATTATGCTGGAGCTTTTTTAGAGCAAAGATATGATAAGATTTTTAAAGTTATATACTATGCTAGTAAAACTTTTAATGATGCTCAAATTAATTACACCGCTATTGAATGAGAGTTATTAGCTATTGTGTATGCTTTTGATAAGTTTAGATCATATCTGATTAGAGCTAAATGTTTGTGCATACTGACCATTCGACTATTAAATATTTGATGCAAAAGAAGGCTAAACCAAGATTAATTAGATGTGTACTTATGATGCAAGAGTTTGATTTTATAGTATTTGATATGAAAGGGATTGATAATCAAATTACTGATCATCTGTCTAAGCTAGAACAAGAAGAAATAATTGACATGGAAAAATAAATTAATGAAACTTTTCCTGAAGAATGACTTTATGCTGTAAAAGGATGGGAAATACCTTGGTATGCTGATATTGTAAATTATATTTTTAGTGGTATTTTATCATATGGATTAACAAAACGCCAGGAAAAGAAATTCATTCATCATGCAAAATCTTATTTTTGGGATGATCCTTATTTATATAAGCAATGTAAAGATATAATGATGAGACGATGTGTGTTGTATAAAGAAATTCAGGAAATTATTCAAAAATACATTAATTCTAAATTTGGAGGACATTTTGGGAATGATAGAACTATTCATAAAATTTTACAATCTCGATTTTATTGGCCTACTTTATTTAAAGATGTTAATATATATATATCAAAACATGTGATCAGTGGCAGAGAGTAGGTAATATTTCAAGAGGAAATGAAATGTCTTTAAATTTTAATTTGAAAATTGAAATTTTTGATGCATGGGGATTGGATTTTATGAGACCATTTATACCCTCGGTCGGAAATAAATACATATTGATTGTAGTGGATTACGTTTCAAAATGGATTGAAGCAATCACTTTACCTTGATGTGATGCTCAGAGTGTTTCAAAATTTTTAATTAAAAATATTTTTACAAGATATAAAATGCCGAGAGTAATCATTACCGATGGAGGATCTCATTTTAGGAATGTAACAGTTGCAAGTTTGGTGGAAAAATTTGCAACTGCATAATATAATGTACAAAATTGCAACTGCTTATCATCCCCAGACTAGTGGTTTAGCAGAAGTATCTAATCGTGAAATTAAGAGAATTTTGGAAAAGGGTGTTAATCCTAGTAAAATTGATTGGTCTACTAGATTAGATACTGCATTATGGGCATATAGGACCGCCTATAAGACACCTATAGGAATCTCTTCTTATGTTGCATGCCTGATACTTGTAGGATGTCTGATACTTGCTTTTTTGCGTCATGTTGCATGCCTGCACATCTGCATATGTTTTCCTTGTTTCTTTCTGTAATCTGGGATTTCACATTGAAATATAGTCTCTTTAGGACTTAAATTCCTAATTCTTCTACAAAATCTTAAATAAAATATTCAAGATAATTAAAATTTAGGATTAAAATATTCAGGATTTAAAAATTTCATTTTTACTTTTCTACATATATTAATATGGCCTCGACAATATTTAAGGACTGCTCTAGATAATTGCATCATATTTGCATGTCCCGATGAGGGGTCCCCGTGCGTCTCCAATCTGACTGGCCCAACATACTTTTGTATAGAAGGTTGTCTAGTGCGCCTAGGGTGTTAGAAGGCTCCCCGACCTAGACGGGGTGTAAGTCCTTTTGTTTGGAGCATTTCCAGCTTTGTTGTTGAACCTCCCCTTCTTTCTTTCATGAGGCATCCTTGCCACTTTGGCAGGGATAAGACCCACCTCTTGGAGCTCCATCTTTTAGTCATAGGACAGAGTTTCTTTCCTTTGACCTTATCCCCCATTGACAATGCAATTCACGGATTGCTGACCGTGGATTTCAGAACATGTTGGGTCGACTACCTTCATGACCGGATAGACTTAGGTTCCTAGTAGCTGTGGATGACGGGTCTATGGTACCCCAACCCAGTTACCTCTACCTTCTAGTATTACTCTACTTTCCTTTTGTTGAGCCCTTTTGAGCCCTGCGCTCCTTTGACTTTGTTGATATCACCTTGATGACCCGATACCGATGAGATGTTACCCATTTGGGATAGGATGATTTTTCCTTTACCCTTATAGCTCAGATGTGCTTAAACGTGTTGGGATATCCCCATCAAGATGATTTAGGTTATTATGTGGGCTCCAAATGTTGATGAGCCGCTACCCATTTAGGATGTGGGAGACTTACTCTCTACCTAATGGCTTAGCCCAAGCTTTGAAGCATCGAGACTATTTCCACACGGAATAAACTTCCTTTGATTGTCTATACCCCAGCTTCATGATAATCCAAGAGAAACTCCTTTCATTGAGAGTATTCTTGGGTACCCCCAAGATGTAATTAACCAAGTGGGATACGTCCTCTTGGGAGTGCTCTTGACTCCAGAACAGGCACCTACACATGTCTCTCTAGTTATGGGCAGTCTACATAGGTATTTTTTGAAGTTATTGGTTTAAGGTGCTTTTGCCTGATCTTGTTTGGGCGGACACTCTTAACCTATCCTTACAAGGTTTACCGCACGTATGCTCTCCACATTTTGTGTTTTTTTTTCTTGTTTGTTGCTTTGTTGTATGTCCCTTTTTATTCAGTTCCTCACCTTTTTAAATCATTGATCTTATTCGAGAGAGAGATTTATTCAAATGGGGGAAGTATACTATGATCGACAGACTGACAACTTCTTCTAAAATAAAAAAGAGAAAAACAAACAAAAATATAATGGTGAGTCTGCTGAGGATTAGTGTCTCTCTCCATACTTAGAGTTTCGCTTTTGGATTATAGCCTCTCTCCATACTAGGAGTTTCACTCTTATTATCGTGACCTGGTTCTCTTCCTTCAAGTCATAGTTGAGCCTTTTGTGAAACCTTATTTTTTCAGTCCAAGCGTCAGTTGCTAAAGGTAGCAACTCGATGTATTCTGCCCCTATCTAACCCTTGACAGTTCAGTTGCTGCATTATCGCAGGCATCAATGTCATTATACTTTGTGATTGATTTCATAACCTCTCCTTTTTTTTCGATCATTGTCCCTTTTTGCCCCGTGACGTGGAAGAGCAGGAAGATGGATATGATTGTTACTGTTGGGGGAACCCTTTCCCTTTTCCCCAGAGCATTTTCTGTGCTCCTGAAGATTTCATAACCTTCAGTTCCTTCAAGCACTCTTATAGGATTACCTTACGTAATATTAAGCCCTCTGAGACATTTGCTCTGTGCCCTCCCCCTTAAAAGAGGAGATGTGCACATTGAGCTGTTTCTACGCCTTTTGAGGCATTTGTTCAGTGCTCTCCCCCTTAAAAGAGGAGATGTGCATATTAAGCTATTTTTACTACAGTGGCTCGCATAACGCCTGCTTATTTTGTAAAAAGAGGCCAACGCTTGATAGCGATGCGCCGCAGCACCTGACAATCTTTTCAGACTTGTCCCTCCAGCTTCTCACGGATCTCCCTGCCCTAGGTAGGTGAGTCTCTGTTATCAGTCGCCGTTGGACTTATGTCTCTGCTCTCTTTTGGTTCTGGTTCCCCTGAGGTTCCACCTGTCCTTTGATTTAGCAGAAAGGCCAGGAATACTAGGAATAGATTGTTGTGAATTTAACAGCATGTTCTGCTTCAGGTTTCTATACCTGTCCTGATTCCAGTTTAGGAGGTGCCTTTGGCCCCTGAATTGTGAGTCGTTTTACTACTGTCCCCAGCTATGTGGATCGCATCTCTATCGGTCATCTGCTACATGCACTCCTTTGAAAAGGAGGAGTTGTGCATGTAGCACTCCTTTCATTGTAGCAGCTCGTATCAATGCTACTTTTTTTCAGAGAAAGAGGCTGGTACCAGATGGCGATGAGCTACAAAGCTCTTTCTCGTTTCCTAGCCTCTTTTGCAATCCTTCAGTGTTTTGAAAATTTCCATTCTGCGGATGTTGCACTATGACGCTTTTTTGCCACTTCACAACACCGAATCACAAAAAATTATCATTTAGCTCCCAGCATCATGGCCTAACAAAGCTAAAGCACGAGAAAAGTGGACACGAGATCCACCCCATAGCCCCAGCTTTCTGCTCGCTAATATTCTAAACTACCCTTATTTTTGTGCAAAAAAAAGCTCTCAGTGTTCCTCGTTTAGCACTGTCTGGCCATCTCCTTCAACAACGTCGATGCCCCTGCTTCTTCTGGAGGCCCCTGCGCCTTCCTCTTTCTTGACCAAGCACAAATCCAGAAAGGCTGAAGCAGGTAAGCATAAACCCCTCTTTCTCGCTTGTTTTGAATCTCTCTTCTTCCCGGCTTGGAATCCAGGTTAAAATCGTTAGTAGGTCGAGCTCCTTGATTGTGAGTGGCTCGTCCTCATAAAAGGTTGCCTGATCTGTGAGCTTCTGATAGTGAAGATGATATTACGGAGGAGTTGTTTCTCTTTTATTACTGTTGCGCCTAATGTGATTAGCTCAAAAGAGATGATTTCTTCTTCTAGTATTCTTTCTTGCTATTTTGGTTTGCAGAAAAAAAAAATATGAAACATTTTTTCTGATGAAAACACTGTACATGCAACATAACCCTTGTGGATTTCCAAAATAGAAATCCAAGCATTTATTTCATTCAAGATGATGCACTCCAGCAAAAAAACTGGGTGAGGATGTCTGATTGAAAATTCATTACCATGCCCAAAAAATCCTTTTTTTGAAAGAGTTAGGGTTTTCATATAGTAGGAATATCAATTTATGCACAACAGTAAAGTTATGAAATACATAGGAAAAAAATATACATAGAAAAAGGGCGCACTCTCGCGTACATACTTCATGTATTGGTATATTGTTGAAAAGACCATCTCATACTTGTCTAAATAAGAGTATTATATTTGGGCTTGAAATGAAATGTCCATATAAATGTTTGAATAATTAATATGGAACTTGTGTTTTCATTATATCAGTTTGCTTTCTCATATGCTTGTTTGAGCTTAACCTTAAAGTGGTTAAAGTCTTGAAGCATATCAGTTTGGTGCCTTGACATTGATTAGGAAGCATTGAGATCAATTAAGATCATTGTGTATTTTGTTGTGACAAAGTAAACAATTGTGTTATATTATTCTTAGATGATTGCGATTAATTAAGATCATTATTTTTGCTTAAGCCGTAAACACTTCTGTATTTTAACTATATCTCTTATATTCTATTATTTTTTGAGTTGCTATAAATTATTCTTACTTTATTTTTTAAACAAATATTGAATTTTGTACTTTCATTTCTTCGTTTATAATATCTTTCCAAACAATTTTGATGTTTTATCTGATTTTGCATAGATGATTTTTTTCTTTTCCTTTATCTTTGTTAGGCTCTTTTTTTATCTCAGGACGAACAAATGATTATTTTAGTTGATTTACATATCACCATTTTGTACGTTCTAATTGAATTTACTGTTGTTTTTCATGGCTTTGTTTTGTTATAGTAATAAAATGGATAATAAACCTAAAGAGGTTGATACACCCGCATTGTGGGAAAAAGAAATGAAAATAATATTTTGCGATCTTAGCCTTAAAGAGATTGAATGGGGAAATAGGCCTACGACCTATTTTAATAAATAAGGGTGGCAAAATATTATCATAAATTTCAAGGAATGTACATGCTGTGAGTACAACAGGTTGCAAATGAAGAACAAGTGGGACCAATTGAAGAAGGATTGGAAAAATTGGAAGGAATTGAAAAGGGGATCTACAGGCCTCAGTTGGGATCCATTGAAGTGAACAGTTGATGCACCTGATGAATGGTGGGCTGAAAGATTGGCAGTGAGTATTATTTGTAAACTTCATTATTTTGTAACTTTATTGTTTATTCTTAATTGAGTGTTTATCAATTTCTATGTAGGTGGTGCCCGCAATAAAGAAGTTCATGATTACTGGAATTGAGCCTAAATTGGAGGAGAAACTTGACCGCATGTTTGGGGGGGTGGTTGCAACTGGGAGTTATGCATGTAGCCTAAGAAAGACTAGTAATGCCGTGAATTTGGGAAGCCATGGAGGTTCAGTTGATTTCATTGACGTCCCCAGCCCAGATCAGAATGAATATGAAACCATTTCCTATTTGAAACATCCAAGGGTTGTTGACAAAAGAAAATATGGTGCTTCTTCCCTCAGAAACAAGCTATCCGAGATGGTTTATTATTTCAAAGCAGAATGCTAGTCTTCTCATTCAACCACTATCAAAGAGGCACTTGAAATCCTAAGCGCTACAACTAAAATTTATGCGGATGATGATTTGTATATGTTCACAGTAGAATTGATAGAGGACCCGGTTTGTAGAGATATCTTTGTGAAGATGCCTGTCGCCCACAAAGTGGCATATATTCGGCGTTTTTACTATTGCTTGAACATTTGAGATGTTTTATATTTTTCATCACAAGAACATTTGCCACTGCATTATTTTTTATTTCTTTCTAGAGTTGTACTTGTGAACTATGTTATACCTTTCTTATTATATGCAAATGTTTCTTTTCTTAATGTCTCAAACACTCATGTAGCTGATAATTGTTTAGGGTTAACATTTAGGGATACCCATCATCAAGGATGCAAATATAACTAGACAGATATAAGCCCACATGGATTCACGTAGAAGAAAGTGGAGAGAGATGTTTCTAACAATAATATTGTTGATGTACGAGTACTACAACATGTACATTGATCGGTCACCATGCATGACAATTTATTATATTGGCGACAAATTGGTTGGAGAGTTGCTTGCAGGACACCCAACAAGATTTTGTAATATGTTTTGAATGAGTCAGACATTATTTATCGATCTTCTGGAATTACTCGTAGGAGCTTACAGACTTCATGGATCTTTGAGGACCAATCCACGTGAGGTGCTCGCAATAACACTATTCATATTATCCCAAAATGAGTCTATGCGAGGAGTGATGGAGAGATTTCAACAATCTTCAGAAACATTAAGCTGATATTTCTCAATTAGATTGTGCGCACTTGTTAGCCTATCCTCTCATGTCATAAGACCTTCAGATTTTAAATTCGAGCAGACACCCGATTAGATATCACAGGATGTGCGATATATGCCCTTCTTCAAGGCATTCTCTCAGATGCAATATAGTTAATTTTATTACAGTATGTGTCAAACCTAACATTTGATGGAACACATGTTGACCCACGTATCCCAAATAATGATAAGGTAGCATTTATCAACCGTTGTGGTAGCCCCACCCAAAATGTCATGGTCGTCTGCAACTTTAACATGTGTTTCACTTTTGTTATGGCTGATTGGGAGGGCAGTGCACATGACAGTCGAGTTTTTAGATCTGCGACACGGGATCCCAATACCAACTTTCCACATCCACCTACAGGTACGCTCGGGATTGAGCTCATTGAATGCCAAAGTTGAATCTCTGTACTAATTGTTCAATTTATTAAGCAAATACTACTTGGTCGATGTTGTTTACCCATTGCAAAGAGGGTATCTAAAGCCATTTCTTGATACGAGATATCGCATACCGGACTTTGAACGTGCAAGCAACATTACACGAGGTAGAAAGGAAATGTTTAATAAACGAAATTCATTATTACATGGTGTCATTGAGAGGACTTTCGGTGTGTGGAAAAATAAATGAGTGATACACCATGATAAGCCTCCTTACAATTTCTCCAAGCAAGTTCAAATTGTATTTGCTACAATGACTCTCCATAACTACATTAGAAGGCATCATTCTCGTAGCGATATCGACTTCCATTTGGCGAAAGAGGATAAAGAACATGTGCTTGCAGAAGACTTTGAATATCGACTAGGCCAGTCTTTCACAAAAGATGAGAATGAGGCCTCCACCATCTGTACTAGAGACGGGGAAGGTGCAAGCAAGCGCGATGGTGGAGTTGAGGGAAAGGATAACTCATGCGATAGTAGGCGCATGAATGGAGGATTTAATATTTTATTACCTGATGTTCATTCAAAATTTTGCTATTTTATTTTTGTCAAGTGCAATTTGTCTTTTCTTTAGTTCTCTTTTGTATAAATGGATAACGTTACCTTACGTTTAATGCTTATTTTTATTCATTTATGCAATTATGTCAAAGGTTGTATTTGATTTTTTGACAAAAAAAAATTATAATTCTTACATAGCTTTCCAAAATTTGTTTTTAACTTTGAAAAAAATGGTTCTTATGTTGTCTTTATTTTTGAATGTTGTAATTAAAGGTGACGCTGCAGAATTTTTGATTCAATGTAAAACCATACTTTGACCAAAATTTGTTTTTAACTTTAACCAATTTATTGTTTTGCTGCAATGAAAAACCATACTTTATGGTTGCTAAATTAGCAAGACAGTTTTTTTAGCCTATGAATGAGGGCTAATCCTATTGTTGTACCAAAAAGAAATGTTTTAACATGATTTATGGTGAGTGCGGTCCCCATTGGTAGCAGAGTTTTATATTTTTTTTATTAGTTGATTTGGGTAGTAGTTGCGTAAAAAGTTGGTAAAAAGTATCACAATTTTTTGCTCCAATTTCCTCTCTATTAAAATGTGGCTGGAAATTCAAAATGAAGGTTTTTTTTGGTTTCTCTTCTCCATATTTGATCTGCATCACAACGTTTATTGGTGTTGTGGGAAATGCTCTTATTTTACTGCTTGTTAGGAGGTGCTTTTGCAAACTCATCCTAGGCAATGCACGTGGGACCTGTGTGGGTCTTGACCATCTTGATTGAATACAAATAATTCATCCTATCTGTATTTCAGCCTTTGATGCTATTGGCTTGGATTGGTACTTGAAATTAATTATTATTGCATGAGCTGCTGAAATGTAAGAGGAATTAAAATTAGTTCTAAACTCTTGCTTGGTATTGAATTGATCCAAGATTGTTTGTTCAAGCACCTGTGAGAGGAATGAGTCATGTATAGAAACCTCCACTCCACGCTTTTACATGCATACCACACAATTCTTACGTAATGCGTACCACACGATTCTTACGTAATGTATAGGAATGAGCCATGCATATTTGGGACTGAGCCATATATAGGAATGAGCCATGTATATTTGGGGGAATTTACATGCATACCACACAATTCTTATGTAATGCATACCACATGATGAAGGGTTTCAAGTTGCATCAAAATTCAATCTCCATGAAGGTTAGGTGGTGGAATTGTGTGATGGCATTTGCTTTACCATTTCTCTCCTATGAAATCTGTTTGCAGCTGATGACATTTGCTTTACCATTAAAATAAGTATTGAACATTGTTCATATGATGCTCAGGAATGAGATCTTATATAGCTGGAATTGTAGCTATGATTCTGCTTCTAGTTAATGAGGTTAACCTTGAAGATAGATATGTACTTGATTCTGTATGAGTCAACATATATTCTATTTTTTTAAATACTACATATGTTTCTTATTTCTCTTCTCCCTACTTCTCTTTGGCGTCACCTGATTTCTCCCATTAATGTGTCTTGGTGAGCAACAACTACATTGTTGTGCATTGGTGATTCTTTGTTGTTACTTTCTTTGACTTTCTTTGATGTACCTGTTATGAAATCTGAAAACAGGGGTCATTGAAGTTTTTTCTGTTTCCATCTGAACCTATTATGATCTCTTTAATGAACCTGTTATATGAATTATAGGGATAGTTGGTTATGGAGCAAAAATTTTAGGTCTTTTGATGTATACTTTTTTTTTTCTTTCTGAATTTACATATGTAACACATGGACTTTCATATAAACATACCTATCACTTTGCACAACTCATAGAGCTGACCAGAGGAGATCATGCTCTCCAAGGTTGTTTGGTGGAAAGAATGAAGCAGTATTTATAAATTTCTTGTTAAGCAGCTCGAAAGAATTCAGGAAATTGGGACAACATGCCTTTGATCTGCATGCCTTTGATTTGTTCTGGCAAAGCTACATGGAAGGAATCATTTTATTTTTTTCACAAGAAAAGGAATATATTGTATATGTATGAAAATGGCCACACATTTTTTTTGGTCTACTTTCATCTCATAGCAATGACAATGAGACATTGTCGATTGGAAACGACAATAATGAATATATGTGATTCCTTTCCCGTGGATGTAGGTCAGCATGATCGAACATAATTAATTCCTTTATCCTTATGTGGTTATTTAATTTATTTCTTTTAGGCTCTATAACTCAAAATTCATACTTGCATTGATGGTATATCTCAAGTTCCTAAACTTTGTAAATGTTCTCATTCAATATATATCTCTATCGTACTAATAAAATGGGGCATTTACAAATAAAGATCTTGTTACACCTGGACTGCTATTTCCTCTTTTAAGATTTATATGTTATAGAAGTTATGAATGAAAATGTATTTTAACAAGAGAAAAAAAATTGCACACACATCCCTTTAATTGACTTTATATTAAGTATTCATCAATATTTAATAAAAAATAGTTAAATTAATTAGTTCGTTAATAATATGTTAAATCCTAAATGGAAAATATATTTAAAATTTCATCCCACCAAATATAAGAGCATTCTTATTGCAAGCCTTTTATTTCATATGTTCACTAACAACGACTTTATATATGCTTAAAAATATAAATATTTAATATGGCTGCTAAGAGATTTAATTCCTCAGCAGCGACACCAAAAACTTGACAACAGTTATAGATTTGATAAAAATGTATATTAAAATATTCAATAATAGTAAAGTCACACTTATCAACGCAAGTATATGTATCACTCAAGTAATATAGGGCTCTAATGGAGTCCTAGATATCGATCCCACACGGAGTAATATTAGAACTATGAACTAAGATTTTAGAAAAGCAATACTTAATCACAACAATGGAATTCAAATTGCTTATTTGTCACTAATAGACAATTGAAATAAATATGTAATTTTAATAACTCTTAAATAACTAATTATACTAATAAGGTTTTTAATGTGATATTCAATATATAAGAAAGCATCCTTCTTCTTGTCAAGAAATTATATTGAATGGATAAAGTGAATCAGTTCAAATTGTATTTTGCCAAATAGGAGCATACCTATTCTTTACCCTTTGGTCCAGGCATAAAGAACATTGACATCTACACATCAGATCACAAACGATAGGAGCAAATTTGGGATTTTAGTCTGTCACTCTAACATCTCCAATTCTACGCCCGATAATTTTATTTCCCTTTTTATATGCACCCAACTTTCAAGGGCTTTAACCTCCCTGAATCTTGGATGTAACATTCACTTTAGTTGTAAAACTCAACATATTTTAACAAATCAATTGATCAGATTGAAAGTAAATTAAGATCAAAGTGAAAAGATCATCACAATTTCTTTGAAATTTTCAAGACTCCACCAATTCAAATAACCATTTCACAAATCTCAAGACAAGGAGAAAGACAGGCAAAACTACTCAGATCGCATAGGGAAAACACAACAAAACTCAAAATTCATATATAAAAGTGAAGTCATACAAACTAAAACAAGTAAATAACACTTATCTCTAATTTCTCCCCAGACAAACTCCTCGAAGTTCCTCTAAATCTTTTCCTTTCTTTACAGCACACAAAATTCTTCTTCAAAGCGGTAAGGAGGAAGAAATCTCTCACTTTCCCTCCACTCTTACAATCACTCGAAGAATTCCTCACAATTAGACACTTTAGTAAACTCTCTATACACTAATGGAACCTCTCTAACCTCCAGGACTTCCTCTATTTTTTGCCAAAAGCTTCTTTTAAAGTTGTGGATGAGTTTTCCCAAGAGTTGCCTAAACATCCCTCCAAAATTTGTCCTCATCCAATGCATTGTTGGACATAACCGCCGAAAACGCCGATCTCGCCGTCGGCGGCCTCGAGGGCGTTGTCGGCAGGCCTTCTAAGTGGATTACATCTGGAGTCTTGGGAAAAGTCCGTCGTCGGCACCATTGGGCTTGCCGTCGGCGCCCTAGTTCAAATTTTCACATTTTGCTCCTTTTCACTCCAAATTCGCTCATTTTTGCATCTTTTTGCTCCAATGATCCTAATTCATCATTCCTGCAATAAAACATCAAAAATACCTTTCTTTAAAGT
>NW_018165137.1:886004-886508 GCF_001263595.1 Phalaenopsis equestris | reverse complement strand
CCCTGAGCTTCGTAGTAAGCTAGCTTAAAACTTGAATGCCTCTGAAGGTACTCGCTGTCATAATCATGTCGACGTTTTAAACCTCTAATCCTTTCATTTATTAACTCTATAATTTTTTGCTGCAAGGTCAACTCATTCATCAAGTCAGTTAGGGTAGGGGAACTAGAAGATGGAAGGTCATAACTTGTTGAGGGGACATCTCTACTAGTAGAAGGTTCTTGACTCCTACTTCCAGTTCTCCATTTTTCATGGGATTCATAAGTTTTTCCCCACATTTATAATTTTATTATTATGAATACAGAAATTCAGAATAGCTCTATCTATAGTTACCTCTCTATGGTGGTAAATTGGTAACAGAGTAGAAAAAATAAAGTAGTTCCACGCTTTAGAGGTGGCATTTAACATGGAAGCAGAAAAATTTACCTGTTCTCATTGCTTAATCTTCCACGTTCCTTTCTTCCACGTTCCTTTCTTGATCACATCATTCAGGGGGCCTTCCATCGT
>NW_018165137.1:883186-885906 GCF_001263595.1 Phalaenopsis equestris | reverse complement strand
ATAAAAGGTGTTAATGCGGGCGGCATTAAATTCACCGGGAAATCCCCACACGTGAACGACTCCATCTTCAGAATAGAACCATTGGCGTAGAATTCTTTCACAATATTTGCAACAGCCTTATTGGTGGTGTAACAAAAGTCTTCCCACCTCCACTTGGTAATTACTTGTTCAATTTCTCCTCCCGGACTCTCAAAAACTCGATCTTATATACACTTCTTTCTCTCAAACACTGAAGTAAACCTTGATTGAGCCTTTGCATTGACGAAGCGAGACTCATCGAACTCAAGTCATCTCTTTTGTCATGGAGCCATTTCAATCTAATCAAAATATAGAAAAATTCTAAAATAAACTTCAAATATGTAAATAATGGCTTCTAAGAGTGATTCTAAGAGTTCAAAACTAAATTCCATGAATTTCTTCCTAATATTTTCTTCACATTCTCAAAATTTTTGGGTCTCCTCAATGTGGAAGAAATTCATGATGAAAATCAAATATTTTTAGTTTAAAGTGAAGCTCTTACCAAGAGATGATCAAATCCAGTGTCTAAATGCCTTGAAATTGCCCCCTAAATACCTTGAAATCACCTCCCAATCCAAGATCTTTGAAGCCCTAGGTCAAAAATGGCATTTTTAGGAGGAAGGGGACTTTTTCATAGGAAGGGGATGATGAATAGTAGTGGTTGACTGGTCAAAATTACATTTAAAGGTGTTTTTTCAGGATCTCACCGTCAGCGGTGTCTACAACGTCGTCCGTGCGCTCTATTGAAATTATATCCTAAGTCTCGGGAAAAGTCCGCCGTCGGTGGCGTCGAGGGCGCCGTCAGCGGGCTCTATTGATTTGGTTCAATTTCTAGATTTTTGCAATTTTGATCAATTTCAAGCCTCAATGATATCCATTCAATCATTATAGACATAATTTTAAGTTATTAAATGATGTACTTATCACAAATAAACTTTCACAACACAAACATCACAATTATATATAAATTCCAAGGGCTACAATATACGTTACATAACACACCTAAGTTTGGTATTTTCTCAACCTCAATACATCAATTCAACATTGCAATCCAAGCCACAACACTCAAAATGCTAAAAACAAACATTCTATGCTCAGTCTCAACTATACAGAGATTTAAAAACATAATTCTAAAACCAAGAAAAATGCAAAGTTCAAATAAAATTACACACATAGATAGACATATAACAATGTAAATCTACTATTCATCAGATTCAGTGCTAGATTCTCCCTTGAGATCACCCATTGATTGCACATGAATGAAGGGGTTATAGAAGGGTCGGTATGGAAATTTTTCAGTAGAATCCTCTTCTATTAATTTCATCCTCATCATCAGTCGTATCAAACTATCTTCAATATGTCCAAAATGATCGAAATGTTCTTCAATCCTACAGTCTAAATGATCGAATAAATCAGAGATATTATTAATTGCATTCATAATATTTTGTACCTCTTTTTCCAATTTCTTGATTCTACGCAGGATCACCAGAGTTTTGTCTGGAACTAAGGGTTGAATCGGCAGTGAATTCTGAGATGATTGATTTATCATAATAGTAATGTCATTTTCATCTTCAAAAATTGAGAATCTCTCCATTGGGTCCAAAGGCCTCCAAGGTAGAAGTACCTTTTCCCAATTTTCATAGGATACTTGGAATTGACTGTAAAGTGAGAAAATTGTGGAAGGGTGTCCAGGGGAAGGGTGTCCAAACCCATAAGTTGATCCATGAACGATCAGACCCAAAACAGACTTCACAATTATTGATCCAATATCGATCAGTAGTCCCATTTGGATGTAGTAATTCATTTTAGAACTTTCTTTAGAAACTTTACCGATCTTCATTGTCGGTAACAATGTTGCAGAAACGAAGAAGTGCCAGTGTTTCGAAACGGGATTTAGGAGTGTCGCAGAAAAACTAACATACTCGTTTTCTCTCATTTCCCAGTCTTCAGTTTTGTCCGTTAAATATTGTTAAATCTCATTCATCTGGTTTCTTATCGGGATGAAGTTTGAAGGAATTGAATTTGGGAGTTTAAAAGGGGTAACTCCAGCTCAAAAACTATCAAAAACTGCCATTCAAACTCCAAAAACCGCCATCCCTCTAGTCTCGCTGTTGGCGGCGTCAAGGGCACCGTCGACGAACCTTTAGTATTTATTTTCCTAGACCCTTCGGAAAAAATCGCCGTCAGCAGCATCGATGGCGCCGTTGGCACCCAAGGCAAAAATTGCACAGTTTTGCTCTGGTCCGAATGCGTTCCAATTTTTCTTTATGGATCTGATTTTTATGATGATTCAAGGGTAAATAAGAGTAGTAGAGTTCAATAATACCACAAAATAATGATAATTTCAAATAAAAACTACTATAATCGCAATAAAAATAAAGATAATTATGGGTTGCCTCCCATAAAACGCATGGTTTAACGTCGTCAGTCCTACCTATTAAGGTGTTATTCAGGTTGACTAATCATTAAAACCTCTTTAAAATTTGGTCTTTTACCCTGAAAATATAGTTTTAATCTGTGTCCATTTACTTTAAATCTATTTCCAGTCTTTTGATCTTCAATGTCAATAGCTCCGTAAGTATAAACTTGAGTCACAGTAAGGGGTCCTAACCAACGAGATTTCAATTTCCCAGGGAATAACTTTAGCCTTGTATTGTAAAGCAAAACTTCTTATCCTGGTTCAAAGTTCTTCTGGTTAATCT
>NW_018165137.1:881286-881701 GCF_001263595.1 Phalaenopsis equestris | reverse complement strand
ACATTTCTCCCAATTTAGAACTAAATTAGTTCTTTCGCATAACTCCAAAACTTTTTCAAGATAATTTAATCATGCATCAAATGATGTTCCAAATACAGAGAAATCATCCATAAACACTTCCAATCCATCATCAATTAACTTACTAAATATATACATCATACATCTCTGGAATGTTGCAAGTGCATTACATAATCCGAAATGCATTCTTCGAAAAACAAAAGTTCTAAAAGGACTAGTAAATATTGTCTTTTTCCTGATCCTCAGGAGCAATAGGAATTTGATCATAGCCGGTATATCCATCTAAAAAATAAAAATATTTGTGCCCAGCAAATCTATCTACTATTTGGTCTAAAAAGGGTAAAGGGAAGTGATCTTTCCAAGTGGTAGTGTTTAATTTTCTATAATCAATGCAAAT
>NW_018165137.1:879744-880940 GCF_001263595.1 Phalaenopsis equestris | reverse complement strand
TAAAGATATAATAACATGTAATGTAGATGATTCTCCCAGAAACACATACTTCAAGTGGTTAGGCAATATTTTCAACTCAAGTTCAGGTGATTTTATAATTGACGGAACTAGATTCTTAGCATTATTTTCTGTAATATCCAGCATCTCAAATCTTTCCTGAACATAATCTAATTCTTCATTTTCTATTTCATCGAAATAACTTCATGAAATAATTTCATCACTCTCTTCAAATTGTTCTTTATTTTTTATCTTCAAAATTTTCTTTAAAATGTTCATTTAGTACATGTTCATTAATTTCCATGCGAAAACATTCATTATCTCTTTGAACAACAGGGTATTTCATAGATTTTGCAATGTTAAAAGTCACTTCTTGATTGTTAACTCTCATAGTTAATTCTCCTTTTAGAACATCTATCATAGCTTTTCCAGAGCTAAAAATGGTCTCCCTAAAATGATAGGTATTTCTTTATCTTCCTCCATAACTAAAATAATGAAATATAAAATAATGAAATCTACAGTAAAGATAAATTTATCAACTTTTATTAACACATCTTCTATAACTCCCTTAGAATATATAACTGAACGAAACCAAAGAGTTATAGAAGTAGGTGAGACTTCTCCTAATCTTAATCTTTTGAAAATTAATAGAGGCATAAGATTAATGCTGGCTCCTAAATCACAAAAAGCTCTTCCATAAAATTTTTCACCGATGCACACGGTATAATGAAACTGCCTAGATCTTTTAATTTTTCAGGAAGCTTTTTCTGAATAATTGCACTACACCTTCGCTAAGTGCAACAATTTTTTTATCAGTGAACTTCCTTTTTTTGTTCAGAAATTCTTTCATAAATTTCACATAATTGGACATTTGCTCTAAAGCTTCTACGAAGGGAATATTTACCGTTAATTTCTTAAGAATTTGTAAAAACTTGGAGAATTCTTTATCCTTTTTGTGTTGCTTCAATCTTTGAGGAAACGGTGGTGGAGGTTTCTCCACAGTAATTTTCATTGGTGTAAGTGGATATTCTATATCTGGGTATTCATGATCCTTTTCTTTCTCTGTATTCACTTTCTCTATTTTAATTTCCGTTTCTTTTTGCACTTTTATTTCCAATTCTTTTCCACTTTATAATTGTATCTCTTTTATCTGTTCTTTTCCTTGATCTTTAGGATTTGGTTCCACAGTACTAGGAAAA
>NW_018165137.1:877753-879091 GCF_001263595.1 Phalaenopsis equestris | reverse complement strand
ATAAGCCTCATCAAAAGGTTTTGACATTAAAGAGCCATCAGCCGCAGCATCTATAATCGATCTAAGTGATCTCACTAATCCATTATAAAAAGTTTGAATTATCAACCAATCTGGTAACGAATGATGAGGGCACTTTCTAAGAAGATCTTTAAATCTCTCACAAGCTTCATATATTGACTCTCCATCTATCTGACAGAACGATGTTATGTCATTTCTAAGTTTAACAGTTTTGGATGGAAGGAAATATTTGGATAGAAATTTCTGTGAAAGTTCTCCTCAAGTTCTAATAGATCCTGGTGCTAACAAATTTAACCACATCTTAGCCTTATCCATAAGTGAAAAAGAAAAAAATCTAAGTCTAACAACATCGTTTGAAACTCTATCATATTTAAAGGTAGCACATAATTCTAAAAAAACTAGCGAGGTGCAAATTAGGATCTTAATTTGGTGTACCTCCAAATTGATTGTTCTGTACCATTTGGATAATAACAGGTTTAAGCTCAAATGAATTAGCAACTACATCAAAATTTTGGATAGAAAAGTGAATTTCATCTGCTGTAGGATTTGCAAAATCTCGTAGGGGTCTAGGTTGGTGTTCATTTTCTATTCCTTGATTGTTCATGTTGTTTTCCATTGTATCAGAATTTCCAGGTTCTCTTCTCAATCTTCTAATTTTTCTAATAGTGCGTTCTAATTCCGAATCATAGGATATAAGATTTTCAGATCCAAATTTACACATACAATTTGAAATCAGTACACAGTAAAACAGCTAACTAAATATGAAAATAAGTTGCAATTCAAGTAAAAATTTTCTAACAATCTTAATTTATCCGTTACTCTAATTATGAATCTTGTTTACTCCTGGGCAATGATGCCAAAAACTTGACAGCGACTTTATATATGCTTAAGAATATAAGTATTTAATACGGCTACTAAAAGATTTAATTCCTCAGCAACGACACAAAAAACTTGACAACTGTTATAGATTCCATAAAGATGTATATATAAAATATTCAATATCAATAATGTCACACTTATCAACGTAAGTATAGGTATCGCTCAAGTAATATAGGGCTCTAATGGAGTCCTAGATATCGATCCCATAGGGAGTAATATTAGAACTACAAACTAAGTTTTTGAAAAGCAATACTTAATCGCAACTATGGAATTCAAATTGCTTGTCACTAATTGGCAATTGAAATAAATATATAATTTTAATAACTCTTAAATAACTAATTATACTAATAAGATTTTTAATGTGATATTCAATATATAAGAAAACATCCTTCTCCTTGTCAAGAAATTATAGTGAATGGATAAAGTGAATCAGTTCAAATT
>NW_018165137.1:851328-877318 GCF_001263595.1 Phalaenopsis equestris | reverse complement strand
ACAAATCTCAAGACAAGGAGAAAGATAGAGAAAACTACTCAGAACTCATGAGGAAGACACAACAAAACTCAAAATAAATTTATAAAAGCAAAGTCATATAAACTACAACAAGTAAATGAATCTTATCTCTTATTTCTCCCCAAGAAAACTCCTAAAAGTTTCTCTGAATCTCTTCCTTTCTTTACAACACACAAAATTCTTCTTCGAAGCGATAAGGTGGAAGAAATCTCTCACTTTCCCTCCACTCTTACAATCTCTTGAAGAATTCCTCACAATTAGACACTCTAGTAAACTCTCTATACACTAATGGAACCTCTCTAATTTCTAGGACTTCCTCTATTTTTGGACAAAAGCTTCTTTTAAAGTTATGGATGAGTTTTCCCAAGAGTTGCCTAAGCATCCCTCCAAAATTCGTCCTCATCCAATGCATTGTTGGACATAACCGTCGATCTCACCGTTGACGGCCTCGAGGCCGCCGTCGGTGGGCCTTCTAAGTATTGTCCTGTAGTCTCTGGAAAAACTCGCTGTCGGCGCTGTCGGCACCATTGGGCTCGCCGTCGACGCCCTAGTTCAAATCTTCACATTTTGGTCATTTTCGCTCCAAATTCCCTTCTTTTTGCATCTTTTTGCTCCAATGACCCTAATTCATCATTCCTGCAACAAAACATCAAAAATACCTTTATTTAAAGTGCAATATCATCAAAGGTAGTATAAAATAGATATGGAAATCTCAACATATTTTCCTTTGGTCATTCACCTATTTAACAAGTTAAAATTTTAAAATATATTAATCAATTCCATAAATTACATAACAATCACTAACAAATTACCCACTAATTACATTTATTACATAATTAACACTTTTAGGTTTAACTAATTTATTACATAAAAAAATTTGCTTATGGAGTTACAAAAATTTCAGTGTTACAGTCTTTTTTTAAACAGTTTTACCAAACAAGGGTAGAATGGTCATTTTTCTAGAAAATAGACAGCCAGCTTCCCCATAGCTGCTTCCCCACAGCAGCTTCCTGGGTAGTGCAGCTGCAGCTGAAAAGTTGGCAAGCTGCAGCTACGCCAAATAGAGCCTAAGAGAGCTAGAGTTACCTTTTTACGGTATCGTCCTTTGGCAGTGTGGTCTGCCGCTAGCATGACTCTCTTTGGTTCTGACCCAGGATCATGCTTATATCCCGTCGGATGAGAAACACCCTTTTCATCCTATGGTAGTGTGGAATATTTCCACAATGACTCTCTTTGGTTCCAATCCAGTATCATACTTATTTCCCATTGGTTGAGAATAACCTTTTTCATCCTTTGACAGTGCAGACCATGTCCCAACCCTGACTCTCTTTGGTTCAGAGTCAGGATGATGATCAAATCCCGTCAACTGAGAATCATTTTTTCCCCTCTGTCTGGCGATGTGGACTATCTTCTAGCCAGGATTGTTTGGAGGTTCTTACTCCTAGGGATGCAGGTCATTCTCTCCCTACAGTCTTTGTTGTTGCTGCTGATACCACGAGTTCTCTGACTTAGAAGAGCGTAGGAGCAACTTCATTTTTTTGTAAGAGGAAATGTTTTTGCTGGTTTCAAGACCATCCCAACCTCCATTGTTCTGGGTTTCTCTGAGGTCTCACCCGTCCTTCCATTGGGCAAATGTTTCTAGAGGAATATGAATAGATTGTTGCAATTAAGGCATCTAACTTAGCCACGAGTCTCTTTACATATTGTGATTCCAACTAATGGGACATTTTGCTCTCCCTTAGCTAGGAATCACTCTATTATATTGTCTGGTTGCGTGGATTATATCCCGACCATGATAGTTGTGAGGGTTGTCCCTCCTTAGGACATAGATTACTCTAAATCCGTGGTCCATATTGATGACTCCACTACAAATATCCTTTCCAAGAAGATTATTGGAGCAATTTCCCCTCTATGAGGACTCGGTCCTCTTCCTTAAAAGAAGTTCCTTACTTGGATCCTTCAGATGTTTGAGCAAACTTCTTTATTCTTCTTATCCTATAGGCCCTCATAGTAGGAGACAAAGATTTGCTTGTCTGTCCGTTATGAGGCTGGGATATTTGCTTTCTATCGTACATCCTACATGACCTACCGAGGTGTTGCATGGGAACCTTGATGTGGTACTTAGTGCCGATGCACCATATTTTGTGCCAGTTATCATTATGATTCTGTTTGAGTGGCTTTTGCCCAAATTTAATGTGCCCATTCTTTCCATGAGCTAGAAAGAAAGTGTTGTGGCTTCCTCTTCATCGTGTTAGATGAATTTGTCCTATGTTGATAAAGGGAGATCCGGGGCGCACCCCTGTCGATTCTCAACTTATTTAAGGATAGAAGTTGATCACCCTGCTTTAGTGAATATCCTGTGGGTTAGACAAATTTCTTGCCACCATGTCACATGATATCCGACGCTACATGTAGAACAAATTTTTGCATTTGACGGCGAGGGGTTTACTTGCCTTTATTTTGAAGAGTGCTTATTCTAACTCTTTCACTTATTAAGCAATACTATATTGGATGTTCTATACTCCAATTGGGGTACACCCACAAAACCTCTTTATTGATAACATCTTTTATTGATTAGACCACCTTGCTAGTCTTTTTCAATGCATGTTTAGATGGGATACACATCTACCAAGTGTTTGAGAGTACCTCATTTGATTTGAGCCAGTTTGCCTTTTTGGCTAGGCTCTTGATGAGAGCATTTCATTGCTAAGAATATTTTGCAAGTCTAAGCATTTGATTTAGTCAGTTATTCTGAACCTGATTAGGATTTGGAGCCTCACCTATCTAGAACTTTATCGACTTTTTAGTCTTGGTGATAGAGCATCATTTAGAGATTGATCCATCCCCCATATCCAACCTCATATATATGCTTTATTTTACTGGGCTGATTTTTATCAGCTTGTCAATAGTCATGTTGAACTAATCATAACATTATGTCTTTACAATCAGTCCATGGCTCGTCGGGATACCTCGATATCCAACATTACCGATGGTTAGATCTCTGTGATTATCTGACTGAGATATCTCAACATCTTTAATGCTCTGACTCCAATTTTTTGGAGGCCGTTGAGATGGTTCCGAAAGGAATGCACCCCTTAGTTGATCTTGTCATGGGTTCGCCTTTGATTATTTATGAGGTTGAATCTATGATAGATCTTGAGGATAAGCTTGGACCAGACCATGTATGCAACTTTTTAAGATTTTCAAATCCTCATGGTTTGGGGGATTTGAGCTAAGTATCAATAACCAAATCCCTTCCCTTAATGAACTTTCATCTAAGTCCCGAGAACACCTCAGAATGACTAGATGGGGGTCATTGAGATGTGAGTAGTTTCAGAGACTATTTTGATTTCTTATTTTTCCATTCAGTTAAATCTCTAAAAGCTTGACAAGTAATGAATCATAAAATCCTAAAAATCTTGATTTGGGAGATTTTTGAGTCAGAAGAAATTGCTTTATAACAAAAAGAAGCTCACAAAAAATAATCATTCTCAGGAAAACAAAAAGAAAATGTGAAAGGCTTCAAAACAAAAAAAAAAGAAAACAAAATATCTCTCAACACTCCTGAGAAGAAGCTTGAGGCGAGTAAAAATACCAGAAACTTCAATATAAAGAACCTTCTGATTTCAAAATTCTCCCGATAAGATCCTTAAGGATATTATGTTTAGAGAATTGATTAAGTGACATTGGGATGACTAATAAATCAGTAATAAATTTAAGGATATCTCAAATATGAAAGCATTTCCTTGACATTTGGATACGAATGACGAGGCCTACTCAGGCTAAGGGTGAAAAGAATTAAAGGACAGAGGCTAGGGAAAAGTACTTAAGGAAAGGAAAATCCCACCTGATCCCACCTGGACCTGAATTTTGCAAAATCTCATATTCTAGATGGCATATCTGGTCATCACTCTAGGATGCATACATGGGAGCTCCTCATACCTGATCACTTTGGTATGTCACACTAAATCTTTCTCAGTAGCATCTTAGCCCGAGATAAAAAAAAAGAGATTCTGATAAGCTCTATAAGAAAATTCTAAGTGCCAAATATATATATATATATATATATATATATAAAAGACATAAAACGCTCCAAAAATCTGTGTGCTCTCCACACCCTCTATCTTTTCACCTTTTCACGCTTCATTTGTCGACCCTCTGGGTTTGGAGGCCCTTCCTTTGGAAGAAAGGCTTGCCTTCTTGTGGGCTTTTCACCCACCACCCTTACGCATTATGCGTCAACACTCTGGGCATAGAGGGTCTGGTGGCCCTTCCTTTGGAAGAAATGCTTGCCTTCTTGCGGGCTCTTCACCCACCATTGAAAATCAAGAAAAAAAAAGAAAAGAAAATCAAACTGCAATGCAATTAAAGGGGCAATAATCCCACAAAACTGGCATTTGAGGTCGAGGCTGGGGACAAGAACGAGGGAGTGAACCCGATCATTGAAATAGAGATCCCAAATGATCAATACTTTTACGCTTCATGCGTTGACCCTGGGTTCAGTGGCCCTTCCTCTGGAAGAATGGCTAGACTTTGTATGTGGACTCTTGACCCACATGTTTTCATGTTGTATGCGTTGAACCTCTGGGTCTGGCAGTCCTTCCTTTGGAAGTTGATTAGCCTTCTTTATGATCTTGTTGTACGACATACCGTACTCCCACCTTTTCTATGCATTAGTGCTCGTAAGAGAAGTCTTGTACATCTCTTAAAACTGATTGCTGAATTGCTAAACAAATAAAGTGGAAGTCCTACGAGTGGCTTATACTTGGCACAATCAGTAATCGGTATAAGAGAAGCCATGTACTTCTATCTTCCTCTTTAGGATAATCGCTCAAGCGGTTCTGAAAGAACGCGTCCCATCCATCATAAATGAGTGTTGTAGATATATTTGTTCTTCCCATTGTAGTGGGAGTGAAATATACCTTTTTTTAAAGGATTTGAGCTTAGCTTTATGATTGAGCATCCCTTGGTTAGCACATATCACTTGGTCAGCCTTCGCTATATCTTGATTGACAGGAGTCAATTTCGATTGATATTTGCCTTATGCACGAAATCCATGCCCTTTCCTAGCATGCTTTTTGGTTACCCATTCTACATAGGGTCTGAAATGGAACACCTTTCTATGTATATGCTCATCCCATCACTTCAAGTGAGTGTGGTTTGTTCCCTCCTAAGGGATATGTGTGGGTATCCACCAAACAAATTTTATGCTCTATGCGTTGACCCTATGGGTCCGACAGTTCTTTCTCGGATGGTGAATTGCCTTTTTGTGTGTGGACTCTTTACCCACCACCCTTACGCATTATGCATCAACTCTCTGGGTCCACCGGCCCTTCCTTCGAAAGAAAGGCTTGCCATCTTGTGGGCACTTCACCCACTACCTTTACGCTCTATGCATTGACCCCCAAGGGTCCAGTAGCCCTTTATCTAAAATTTGAGCTACCCTTGTTTGATAATTGATGCAAATGGATCTTATCCAATGTCCTTATCAATGGGAGATACTTGAAGAGCTATTTAGCTTATCCTCTTTTTCATGTATTCATTGTACTTTATGAGGAAAATGCATTTTAAGCCACATGCACTTTGTAATCCAGTTTTAGAGTAATTAAAAAGTGTACTTTCTGTTGTCTCTTCGTTATGTGGACTGTTTATGGTGATTACCTTGCATCTATAAAAAAATCACCCATAGTTCACTAAAGTTTCATATAGAAGAAATATTTTTTTTTCTTAATTTGATTGTCGGCTCGCATTTAGGGCAAAGTGGAAATCCTACGGGCGGCTTATACCTGGTGCAGCCACCAATCTCTATAAGAGAAGCCTCACCTTTCTCTTACCTTAATTTTCATTGATCTGCTCTATGCAGGGTCCAAAGACTACTACTCTTGCTTGTTGTGAGTATAGTTGATATGCACGTCCCGTTCATCCTTATGAATGAGGAAAATGTGCTTGTCCCGCTTACTTTGAACGACTGCGGTCAAGATCCTTCTATGAACGTGGTTTAGCTTAAAGGCTAGACATTTTTGTGGGTAGACCATTATTATAGTCTAACCCACATCTCTACATCCCCACGGTGTGAGCAATCCTTGTCCCTTTGTCGGGAAGAGGCATGATGCATTGGCTTCAACACTCAACTTGTATAGCTGATTTGTACTTAAGCAGAGTACTTTCATACCCACACTAAAAATTCCCAGTTGGGTCACCACTTTAGGTGTTTCTACATGTTGTGCTACTTTTGTTTCCTTTATATAAGAGCTACTCTGTAAGCCTTTGAGGAATTCCTGTTGGGGGAGGCTTTTCTAAGATGAGCTATTGTGTTGATCCATTTACTGGGTCCGGTTACTTCATGCTAACCTTCTGACAAGAATTACCATGAAAGTTACTTTTCTCGTGCTCGCAGAAACACTCTTATGTTTAGACCATCCTAATCATGTAACCATGCCTTTGTCTCGATCGCAATTGTTGGTTCTGACTTCCATGTCAAGCAACATGTTGTATCGACTTTACCACCGATCCATGTTTTGTCAGGACACTTAGATGTTCAAATACACTCCAAACGTGTTACATTAGGCTATTCACGTATACTTTCTTGCTTGATGCAGGGTCAGGATACATATCTCATGTACCATTTTACATGCATATGCAGAATACCTATGTTTTGTCCTATTTGATAGTTGACTTGGTTGATTCTACTCGCAATGTTAGGTTGCATGTTGTACTAATCCAAGCTTTATGCTAGCCTAATTAGTCCATACTTAAACCAGAGATTCTCACACCCACAAAACTCTCTAGCAAGAGTTACCACACTCAGGTCCACAAGATACTATGAGGTTGGATCACTTTGTTCATCTGACCCCCTTTGGCATCATGTTCAACTTGGTTGATTTTCATCACCTCATCAAGGAGCACATTGTATTGGTTTAACCTACTTTAGATAGTTAACTGATCCGTGTTCAATCATGATATTCTGATGAGGTCCACTTTGTATGACCTTACCGACCTGTCTCGGATTGCTAGACTGCTTTGTCCATCAAGCATACGATGCCTCTCAAACCATACGACATTCTAGTAGGTTCTCTCATGAGGGTGTCTCATCTCATGATGATCCTTTGGCTTCACAGCCAAATACTTCATTGTTCCTTGAGCCCTATGACCTTAGTGTCTACTCTGTTATGAGGACATCCTATCTTTTGACATTTTTGACTTTGTAGCCACCTGCTTCGATGCTTCTTGGACCACATGACATTTTAGTTGGACCTTTTGTAATAACATCTCATTGTTCGATGTTTTAGCATTATTTCTCAGCTCTTTAACTAACTTACCTACCTCTTAAAGAGTGAAATAAGACTCAACGGTAGTCCTCACCAGTGTAACGTCAATATTCGAGAATTTAATCCCTCGCTCAACTTGGTCATGCCTCTATGGATCCTGAACCATTGGGATGGGTCATGAAACTACGGCCCTTGAACTTGATAGCTTTATTGCTCGGCTTCCTAGCCTTTCTTCCTTCTTCTCATGTGTGACGTAGGGCCCTAAGGCAGTCCTTATTAATGATGTGCAGGCATTCGAGGACTTAACATCTCACCTAACTTGGTCATGCCTCTATGGCCCCTGAATCATTAAGACGGGCCATGCCTCTACGACCCTTGATCCCAATATCTTTATTGTTGAGCTCCCTAGCCAACCTTCACTACCTCTCAGATGATGATATGAGGAGACTCTTAGCTTTCATCACTGATCACTGACATAGTGCGGGTGTTGAGGTACGCACCTCGATCAGTTCATAGGAGGGACCAGAGTCTCTTGACTCTCCTTCCTATCTGATCAATGCAGACTAGTCCTCAGATGCAAAGTAAGTTCCGCTCTGGCATTCCTTCTCAATCTAGGAAACCTGCTACCACTTAATGTGTGATGTGAAGCCCGACATTCCTCATTAAAGTAGTAGGCGGCTCCCTAGCCAACTTGCCTTCCGCTCATGTGTGCCATGAAACCCGATGGTCCTCATCGATGATGTGTAGGCATTTAAGGCTTGAACCCCTCAATGTTGTGTGGTCATGCCCCTGCGACCCCTAAACCACCGAGTTGAGTCACGTCTCTATGTCCTCTAAACTCGACCCTATGTCACACCTCTACGGCCCCTGAACCTATTTTGTGGTTATGCCTTTATAGTCCTTAAACCACAATGTAGGGTCACCCCTGCCACTTTTTTGAGTCATGCCTTTACAAACCTTGAACTCATTCGTAGGCCATGCCTCTCTGGGCCTTGAACCTACCGGGCGTGGTCCTGCCTCTACGGTTTCTGAACCACTTTTTTGGATCACGCCTCTATGACTTCTAAACCAGTTGTCGGGGTGGATGTAAGTCCCATGTGCATTCCTCCCCATCCCTCTTAGAGTGGATATGGCTATCATGACTTTTCCTTCCACTGTACTTGGCTCTTTTTGATTGCTTTGGCGCGTAGCCTCATTACTAACATAGGCTTGATCAAACATTGAGTAGATTCCAACAAGTGCACTATGCTTTGACTGCGCAGCACACTTTTTTGAGGTCCTTTGTTCGCATCAATTTTTTGTGTCACTAGTGTAGGTTGTCCACCTGCATGACTTGGGATAGTCTACGGTCCGTCCGTAACATCCGGTAGTTCAAACACCCACACGACACCTTTTGGCATGTGTTGAGGGGCACATAGCCAAGGTCATTTTGCTAGGCTTTGGATTTCACTTAGGTGAAGGCTGATCGACATTTTGCACCTTAGATGGATTCAGTCAGGCCAACAGGTGTTACTCGCCACGTTACGCGGGAAACTGACTAAAATTGGCTCTTCCACCGATGAATTTGTTCAAATGACCTCGGATGACAAAACGGACTGCGCCAACCCATCCAGAATGTTGATTTTACTTTAGAAGGATGCACATAATGTTGATGTTCTGTGCATGTTCGAAAGGTGCGCAAATCAAGGATTTTGAATAATAAGTAACAATATTATTATTATAAATAAAAAAACTTAAAAAATCCCTAAATCCCTAAATTTCTCACGTACGCCTCTCTCTTATCCTCCCAGCCAAAGAAAAAAAAATATCCTTTCTCGTTTGCAACCGTGCCCTAGCTTCGTGAACCTGCCATCGGGTCCCTCTTTAGCGCGATTTTACCATGCGCTTGTGATGATCTTGCTTTGGCTGGCATCTCATCAGCATCATACTCCTCCATGCCTGTGCTACTACCTAACGATCTTCCCCCTTCTAAGCCTCAAAATTTGCTGACCTCCCTCCACTCTTTATCAAGATTCACATGTTGTTGGACACTCTTGCCGGCGGCACTCCTTCACCGGACTTCCTTACCAAAGTTGCCCCCCGCACGGGTAACCCCCCTTTATTTGGCCCACGACTCCTGTACCTTATCCCTTACGAAAAATCTTGCCACCTGTTCTGATTCCTCACAGCCGCGCCCTCATCGGTGGCCCTCCTCCTTCGCTAGGTAGATTCATCATTGGACCTCCTTCCATGTCGGTAAGCCCTAGTAGCTGTGGCCCTTTTCTTCTTTGCAAGGAAGCCGACGCTTACAAACCTCTTCTTCAATCTGAGCTCCCCCTCCCACCGTTATTCTTGTCGGTGGCCGAAGAACACCGATCTTCCTTACAGTTGGAGCTTCCTCGTGCCAGTGACGCTAACCGCTGGCCAAGCCTCCCTATAGTTATCACTCCCTCTCACAGGGAAACCTTCATGACAATGTTAGCTCCTTTTGGCTCGGACTGTAGGCAACCTCACCGACATGTTCTCCCTTTCAGTCGAAAGCCTTGTTGGAGCAACAAGAACTTGTGAAGCGATGACCACATTATGATTCAAAGGGCAATATTGGTACTACCCTTCTTTGCAAAGGTACATTTTGGTCATACATTTCATATACTGTGATATTTATCAAGTGTACTATGCATACATCCTGCCCTCATTACCTTCTATTCTTATGTGCACATTCTATGAGGTACACATGCGCACAGACCAGACACTGGCGACTCGATGCGTGGGCTCTATTTCAGCATAAAGAGAACGCGTCTGCAACTGTCATGGTGGTGAAATCCCCCAAAATCTTAGCTATCCCTAGGTTTACTGGTGTCTAGGCATGTTCGATTGTCCACACAGTGTGCGTGCACCGGCATCGCCGGCGCGATGAACTGCCTATGTGATTGATCATTGATTTCCTAGAGCTAGCCTTTAGGTTTGGATTTCCCCTGCATGACCAAACACCCTCCGTAGGTCCGAGTGTCTCCCCTTTATTGTGAGCCTTAAAACAAGTCCAGATGAGTCGGAGTCCCTCACTCCCCTTACTTTGGGTTTCCCAGCTTTACTTAGAGAAGCTGGGAGGTCGGACTTAGTAAATGAGATAAGCTTTGTAGCTGGCTCGCTTTGCAAAGTCTGGAGGTGTTCGTAAAATGGGAAGCTTTGTAGCTATTCCATTTTGCGACATCAAGGAGAGTTTTCCCCTCAGAGATCCAGGGAGAAACTCACCACATTTCTTCACCAAAGCAAGAGGTGGCGGTGCAACACATCCAAGGGTCTAAACCTTAGGTTTCTTAGGTGAGGTCGTTAGCACAAGCCTGATTTGCTATCTTCATGTTGGTTTGCTACATATTGCATTTTTGATTGGCACATGTTACATTTCACTTTGCTTCGACCGGCCACCCCAGCCCGGTAAGCATTTCACATCACTTTGACTGACCACCCTTTCTCGACGAGCATCTCACCTTGCTCCAACTGGCCGCCCCGGCTCGGTGAGCATCTCACCTCATTTTGACTGGCCACCTCGACTCAACAAGCATCTCACTTTGCTCCAATCAACCACCCCAACCTGGCAAGCATCTCACTTTGGTTAGACCGGTCGGCCCGGCCCGATCGACCGATCACTTTAGTTTGACTGGCCACCACAGTCCGGTCGATCGAGCACTTGCATGTTTGTATGCCTCTACATCTTATTTCTTTTTATTTTGCATCACATCACATGTTTGTCTACTTGCATGTTGCTCCACATGTGTTTGCATTTGCATTTGTACTTGTGTGATGCTCCCCGTTGAGGATCACCACTGCCTCCATGGCACACCCATTCTTCGGGCCGCTGCCACCATGACACACCCACACCATCGGTAATTGTGCCTCGGCACACCTTCTTCAGGCCGCTGCCACCATGACACACCCATCACTTTTGGTCATTGTCATCTCGACACACCTTTCTTCAGTCCGCTGCCACCAAGACTCGTCCATCACTTTTGGTCACTGCCGCCTTGACACACTTTTGTTCGGGCTGCTGCATATACGGTATTCCCATCTTTTTTTAAGTCACTTCCCCATGACACACTCATCACTTTTGTCACATGACTATCTGCATTTGCATTTTTATGTTTGTATGGGTAGCGAGCCAGGATTGTTAGGAGAGTGACCCCATGTCGGTCGCGATGCCTTAACGAGCATTGCTTGATGAGTTGATCCCGGCAAGAAATGCGACTTAAGTCAATGAGATTGGAACGAGTATGATTGTGTGAGTGATCTAATTGATATAACTTGTGTTACCTTTATTTGTAACACCTTTTAGATCCTTCAGATCTTTAGGAAGGGGCCGGTATGACGACCCTATCAAAGTCATACTTTACCCAAACCTACCCCGCACTTAGATACTAGGTTGATGCACTTTCTTGGTAGATTGTGTGCTAGGATAGGATTTATGGTGCTAGGTAGACTTTTTGATGTCTAGCTATCATTCTTTGCTAGATTAGTTGCCCTAGATAGACATCTTTCTTTCGCATTATACTTAGTGTGTGATTGCATGCTACATATGTATGGTAGCATGTTAGGGTGCTTTTCTACAGGGAGCCATGTCTATTTTTATGCACACACACAAGTATCGCTATGGGGGGAGCAAGTAATGATTTCTGACCCTTTTGCTTGCAGGTGCTATTTAGCTCCCCCACTTTTAAGGCGTGTCTCATTATACGTCATATGCATGTGAGCTTTCCCGCTAATAATTGTTTTCATGCAGGATTGAGTCTTTTCTTTTTTTTTATGTACTATTTAGAGTCTAGGAGAGTCCTTTAACAAAAATAAGATAAGAGCATGAGTTCTGAAGCATTTAGTGCAAGAACCACGTGGAGGGGGACCTAGAGTAGATGCTCGTACCCCGTATCTTAATTTTGTATTTTTACAATGATTTATAGAATTAGGATCAGGCATGTATATGCAGAGTCCGACCGCTCTTTTTATTTTCTGGGATATGTTGTTGACCTAGCGACACTGACCTGTTTATTAGTTTGATTTGGCTTATTTTGCTTTTTTTCATTATGTTGCATGCCTGCACATCTGCATGTGTTTTCCTTGTTTATTTCTGTAATCTAGGATTTCAAGTTGAAATATAGGCTCTTTAGGACTTAAATTCTTAATTTTTCTACAAAATCCTAAATAAAATATTCAAGATAATTACAATTTAGGATTAAAATATTCAAGATTTAAAAATTTCACTTTTACTTTCCTGCATATATTAATAGGGCCTCCATAATACTTAAGGACCGCTCTAGATAACTGCATCATATTTGCATGTCCCGAGGAGTCTTCGTGCTTCTCCAATCTGACTGGCCCAACATACTTTTGCATAGATGGTTGTCTAGTGCACCTAGGGTATTAGATGGCTCCCCGACTCAGATAAGGGTGTAATTCCTTTTGTTTGGAGCATTTCTAGCTTTGTAGCTGAACCTCCCCTCTTTCTTTCCTAAGGCATCCTTGCCACTTTGGCAGGTATAAGTCCCACCTCTTGGAGCTCCAGCTTATATTCATATTATAGAGTTTCATTCCTTTAACCTTAGGGCTATCGGGATCCCCTGTGGATGACACAATTCACAGATTACTGACCAGGGATTTCAGGACGTCTTGAGTCGATTACCTTTACGATTGGGTAGACTTATGGTCTTAGTAGCTATGGATGACGGGTCCATGGTACCATGACCTAATTACCTCAACCTTTTAGGATTACTCTACCTTTATTTTGTTGAGCCCCTTTGAGCCCTGTCGCTCCTTTAACTTTGTTGATATCACCTTGACGACATGATACCGATGAGTTGCTGCTCATTTGGGATACAACAATTTGTCCTCTGCCCTTATGGCCTGAACATGCTTAGACATATTGGGATATCCCCGTCAAGGTGATTTAGGTTATTGTATGGGCTCCGTATACCGATGAGCTGCTACCCATTTGGGATGTGAGAGACTTACTCTCTGTCAGATGGCTTAGCACGAGCTTTGAAGCATCGAGACTATTCCCAAACAAAATAACCTTTATTTGATTGCCTATATCACTGGTTCACGATAATTCAAGAGAAACTCCTTTTGCCAAGAGTATTCTTGGGTAACCCCCAAGATGTAATTAACTAAGTGGGACACATCCCCTTGAGACTGTTCTTGACCCTAAAATAGGCACTTATACCTGAATCTCTGGTTATGGGTAGCCTACATAGGTATTCTTTCATGGACAATGATGCACCCCTGGTGTGTGGAGTTTTTCTAAATTTTTTATGTCAATTTATCCCCGTTAACAGTGCCAAAAATTTAACCCATCCCAAAATTACGTAGTAATTTAGCTTTTAAAAATATGACCAAAATCTTAACCAAGTTTATATTAAGTATTTAATGTGCAAAATTTAAATGTTATATAAAATATATAAAATAGCTCACACACTAGGGCTTCTACGCAAATGCACGTATCGCTTCAAGAAATATAGGGCTTTCTTTAAAAACCCAGTATTGATCCTACAGAGAAGTGCAGTATGAAGTCCCTTAGGCTAAGTCTAGTCTACTACTATCAAGTTTTAGTTTGGAAGATGAAAATTCTTATGATAATAACATAAATCACAATATTCAAACTATACAAATTAAAGTAAGAAAGATAAGTTAAAATGGGTTTAATGAATGCTAGCAGAAATGTAACTAAAGGAACTAAGTTTACTAAACTATTTACTAAACTTCAAAATAAAATTTACTAAGACTAAACAAAGTTTTGTGACAAAGAGTTCAAATTTAAGAAAGCATCCTGAATTGTAAAGAAATTAAAATCATTTGAAAATATATAAAATTATTTTGTGTCAATAAGGAGCAATCTTATTCCTTACGCTCTTCTAAGTGCATAAAGAACATTGAATAATCCAGAGTTTGGTCCCTAATTCCGTGGTTAGGCTGGGAGGACACTGCCTGCCACACTAGAGCTCCCACTACTCCCTCACCTGAGGGCTAACAATCTCACATCAGTTTCTAATCAACTGGACCAAATTAGGGATTTTAATCTGTCACCTTAAAATCTCCAATTTTGCATCCAACAAAGTATCTTTCCTTATTTATTTACACCCAACTCCATGGATGAAATACTCTCTCATGGAATCAAATGTGATTCTCACTATGTCGTAGAAATCAAAGCCCTTTCAGAACATATGTTTCTCAACACATTTTAATATTTCAATTGGCCAAATCAAAAAGTAAATGAAGATCAAAGTTTGAATCATCACAAATTATTGAGATTTATATAAAACAAAATCAATTCTTCACAAAACAATATCTCAAAGTAGGGAGAAGGACAAAGAAGACTACTCAGAATTCTTGAAAAAGATACAAAAAAAACATAGATTATATATATAAAAATAAGTTTACAAAATAAAAGAGACAACTTATCTCACAATCCTTCACAAGCAAATCTCTAGAAGTTCTCTCTAAGCCTTTCTCTCTTTACAAGCACTCTCAATTCTCTCTTAGAAGTGTAATGAAGAAGAAAACCCTCACCTTCCCTCACCTTCTACAATCCTTGAAGAAAATCTTCAAGCCATCTACTTTCTCTCTCTCTCTTTCCCACAACTTATCTCACAATCCTTCCCAAGAAAATCTCTAAAAGTTATTTTCAAGCACTTTCCCTCCTTAAAAGCACGCTCAATTCTCTCTTATAAGTGTATTGAACAAGAAATCTCTTACCTTTCCTCTCCTCTTATAATCCTTGAAGAAAATCTTCAAGTCGTTGACTTTCTCTCTCTCTTTCCCTTTCCTTCTTCTCACTCTCACGCCACACATACACACACACCACCAACCCCTCTTCAAGCTCTAGACTTCCCTCTCTTTTATAAAAGGCAGCCTCCCTCCAAAAATAATTCAAAATTCCCTCAAAATTATATCTAAAAGTCAACTCTTTTGAATTCAAAATACACATCCATTGATCCAAGAGACATATCCTTTCATAAAAGAACCTCTCAAAGTGTCTAGATGCATTAAATCACTCAAAGGGGTGTTTAGAGCAAGTGTCCCTTTGAAAACTCACCCAAAGTTCATCCCAAATTGCCTTAATCCAAAAAAGGTCATCTCTGGCGCATTTTGTGCCAAATCTGGCACATCATGCACCAATTCTATGGATTTTGGTGCATCGTGCGTCACCCTTTTGCCTGGTTTTAGCTTCGTTTTGCCCCATTTCAGTTGCGTTTCGATATACCTATAAAATAAGTATGAAAATAACCTTTCTTTAAAGTGTAATTTCATTCAAAAATATTTGAGAAATGTAAAGTAGATTAATCATAGAAATACATATCGAAATGTACCAAGTCAGAATCTTCTTTCTTGCTCATTTTTACTCTAAATTGCATCATTTTTGCTTCATTTTCTCCAAAAGATCATTTCTTATACCTGGAATAAAAAATATGCAAAATACCTTCCTTAAATGTGTAATATCATTAAAAATTATTAAAATTTAGCATAAAATATATATATGAAAAGTAGGTAATTTTTAGGCATATCAAAATCCCCCAAACTTAAATGTTACTTGTCCTCAAGTAACCCTTTTACTACATTAAAATATGACTTAGGATAGAGATTAACTTATAAACTTGTATATTTTAGTTTAATAAATAAAATAGTATAATTTAAGAAAAACTTTTAATAACTTAGATTAAAACTATAAGTATAAGAATACTTAGTAATCAAATCTAAAATTTCTGAATCTCCATTCATTTCAAGAAGAACTGTAATTTGTTATATCAAATATACTTAGAACATTCATATGAAAAAGAACTTTGTAAAAACTTTACTAGTAAAGCTACTAATACGCCAATACAAAATTAGAAAATGTAATAAAGCCTTTTCCTCAAGTTGATTCAAGTGAAGTCAATTTTTTATTAGGCATCTCCTCAAGCTTCTCACATTCTTCTTTCTTCTTTTTTTTTCTTTTTCATCTTCTTTTCTTTCTCTTTTTTCTTTTCTTTTTCTTTTCTTCCCTTTTTTTTATTCAGGTTCCTTTCAATCCTTTCTTTTCTTTTCTTTTCTTTTGCAAGTGAGGATTACTATATCTGGATAGCCTTTAATAATTTTAAACTTCACGACCCACTTCTTAAAATCAAAACTCCTTACCATTCTTTAATTTATAAATTTATATTAGTTTTGATGATTTTTCATAAATTCTCATTCTTTTCTTCTAACTTGAAACTCTAAGATTCTTAATACTTTAAAAATATAATTTCCTTTACTTTAAATAGAAAAAAATAGTCTTATCTTTTCATACCAAATATCTTTAACTCATACCAAATATCTTTAACTCATACCAAATATCTTTAACTTTAGAATTGACCATCACTATTAAAACCTTTTATCTAAATTTACCATAATATTTACAAACATAAATATAGTCTTTTAAAATTAAACTCTAATATCCATGATCTTATTAAATTAATTTTTAAAAAATAGTTAATTGAGGATAAATAAAATTTAGTTTACTTCTTTTTAAAAGAAATTTTTCTTTCCCCCAAACTTGAATTTTTAAATAATTTTGCACTTAATTCCATAAAATGTAGCAGGAAGAAAAAGTAAAAGTTGAATATACTAACTACTGCAACATCCTATCAAATTCATATACGTACATAATCAGGATAGAATGACTGTAGGAGAAAGTAAATCTAGCCTAAAACATGCTTGCAATAATATTAATTTAAAAGGAAGTATTCTAACTTTAAAATTTATTTTTCTTCCTACCCCCAAACTTGATTTTAAACATGTATAACATTTAGTATATAAAATATATGCTGGAAGAAAGATAGTTTAGAAATTCTATTTATCACAAACATCTACAAGTATTCATCAGGACATAACAACATGCAATATAAAATAAGTCTAAACTAAAACATGCTCGATAAAATGGAAAGAAAGATCTAACAAGCAAAACAGGTATCGACATAGGAATAAATATATTTATGCGTTCTTTAAATTTTTATATTATTATAACACAAACACAAACACACATGATAAATGAGGTCAATTCTTCCTTTAACTCATTGCATCTCACTAACTTACTTCCAATTTCTAACGAAATCACTACACAGATATATTGGGTACTTATAAATGATTTTAATAGATTCTAATCCCAAAGATAAGATTATCTATGAGATATTAGGTTGAGAACACCAACCTCAGGTGTCACCATATCTCATTAATTAAGCACCTCTAATAGTTATAAAGATAGTGTAAAACCATCCACATTTTACTCATCAAATAGGTTAGCTACTCCTATCAAATGAAAAAAAAATCAGAGAGAAGTAATAAAATTGAGATGGAATTGTCACTGTTAAAATCATAATGTCTCTTGTAATACTCAAGTCCAAGTGAGACCAGAAATCGTAGTGGACTCGTCAATCTAACTAATACAAGAGAACATACAAGTCTAACCGTAATAAGAAGTTAAGAATTCACCTCCCTCATAATACATAAATATCTAATCAAACCATTAACAATCCAAACATCTTTCGATCATCAATCAAACTGATCAATCCACACTAAACAAACACAATACGACACTGACAATCATGACTCTTTAGCACACTAAATCAAACCACACTGATAACTATGGGTTGCCTCCCATAAAGCGCTTTGTTTAACGTCGTCAGCCCTACAAATGAATTCACCTGAATCAAAATTCCATTCAAGTAATCCTTGATTAATCATCCAATCTTTTCCATATCTAGGGATTCCTACAAATTCCTCAAAATTAAATTCTTCTTTCAGCTCTTCCTTGTCAGATTGATTCATATCCTTGTTCCTCATATTTCTTTCTAGATTCAATATCTTCTATTGATTTGCTCAATTTTCATATTAATATCATCCTTAAACTTTATAAGAAATGTAACTTTATAAGAAATGAATCTTTATAAGATACTTCATGATCTCCCAAAAATTAGATCGGGTGCTCTTTAGATAATTCAAATTTTGGATCAAATTCTCCTAGGTAATGAGTAAATTTGTCTTTCAATTCTTTCCCTGGGTATTGAGTAAATGGTAGAGGTGGTCTTTCTATATTTATCTTAATTGAGGAAATAGGTTTTTCTAATTCCTTAAGATTTTTTTCATTGGTTTTTTAATCTCTTTATCCTCATCTCTCATTTCAAAGTTCTTTTAAAACATATCCTCAAATTCACTTCTAAATATTAGTTCAATAATTTTATATTGCTCATCATTCATCTCCTTAGGGTTTATCTCAGAGTCACTACGTAAAATCTCTGGGGGGTAACTATTAATTGCATTAATAATCTGCCCCAATTGGTTTTATATATTCCTTGTTGTGACCCATTGATTTTTCAACTGTCAAACAATTTGAATCATATCCTCTTATAACATTAATTCATTCGCCTCATGCTATGGGTTGGAGTTAGATTGAGGATGATTATTAATTGAGTTAATAATCTGCCCCAGTTGGTTTTCCATATTCCTTATTGCGGTCCCTTGACACTCTAGCTCACTCTCCATTTGAATAACAACCTCTCCTAATAAACTATTCTCCTCATTCTATGGGTTGAAGTTAAAATTATGAGGAAAAGAACGTTCATTATTATAATAGCCATGATTATTCCAACTACATTTCTGATTAAATTGATTATCTTCCCAAAATTGGTCTTCTCCAAAATTATTATTCTTGTTAAAATTCAAATGATTTTCCCAACCTAGATTATAATAATCAGAATAAGAATTATGTATCTCATGGCCATATCTTTCTATGTATTGATCTAAATTTCTCTCAATATCTACAACCTAAGAAATTAAAATTGTAAGCATATCTTCTTGAAAATTTTCCACTCTCTTGGGGTTTACTCTTTCAAAGCTACCATCATTATGATCTAAATCTGAATATTCATTATATTATTGATCTGCCATTTCTACATTAAATTCATGGAGTCTTTTCAAATCTCTCCCAAAAGTTCTCTCCAAATCTGACCTGTAAAATTTTACTCGCAAAATTCAAGGTCTACAACTCTTGAACTACACATACAAATTTAAAGATAACTGATAGTTATCAAAAATACTTTTTTATATTTTGGATATTTTTTAAATTAAACACACAATAATTAAACACACTATATACTAATACTATAAACTCCAAATCTAAGTCTTACAGGTTTAACTAAAATTCTCCTAAAGTTCTTACCGAAGCTTCCCGACAACGGCGCCAAAAACTTGATGCGCCCCTGGTGTGTGGTGTTTTTCTATGTGTTTTATGTCAATTTATATCCCCAAAAATAGTGCAAAAAATTTGACCCATTTCAAAATTACGTAGTAATTTAGCTTTAAAAAAAAGGCCAAAATCTTGACCCAATTTATATTAAGTATTTAATGTACAAAATTTAAATGTTATATAAATTATATAAAATAGGTCACACACTAGGGCTTCTACGCAAGTGCACGTATTGCTTCAAGTAATATAGAGATTTCTTTAAAAACCCTAGTATCAATCCCACAGAGAAGCGTAGTGATACATAAAAAATATATGCATTTTTAGACCCATATTTTATACTCATTTTTGGTGATATTGCACTTTAATGGAAGGTATTTTTTATGTTTTATCACACGTTAATGAATTTTAGGACTGGGAGCAAAAAAGAAGAAAAAAGAATGAAATTTGGAGTCAAAATGGAGAATTTTAAAAAATAATTAGCGCCAACGGTGCCAGACTGGGCACAAACGACACCGTTTGACAGAGAAGGAAAAATTAATTAAATAGACTTTGGCGCCGACGGTGCCAGAATGGGCTTCGATGGTGCCAGTGTCAGTGCAGACCCTGTTTCTAGATGATTCCACAAATTTGAACTCTTTTTGAGGAGTTTTTGTATGCAACTATTGGAGAACCGACCTAGGCTTCATTTAGGGCCAAAATTTGATCAGAACTCCCTCCCCCTTAGCACTATTTCACGTTCTTCCACTCATTTCAGTTTTCCTCTTCACACACCTACATTCCACGCCATTCCACACCATTAGTTAGTTATTGTATATATATTTTTGAGTTATTATGGTGATTTTAAGTGTAAATTCTTCTCTAAGAAGTGTTGCAGAGGAAGAGAAGTGAGAGATTTCTTTTTCCTACATTTCCTAAGAGAGGCTACAAGGGATTTTCTTTAAGAATAAGTTTTAGATAAGTGTTGTTTGTTTATTATTGTTGCATGAACTTTCTTTTATGTATGAAATTTATGTTTTATTTTATCTTTCTCATGAAATTTGAGTAGTTTCCTTTATCTTTCTTCCTACTCTGAGATATGGTGAAATAAAGAGATAATTTGGATACGTCAATATTAAAATTTAAAATAAATTGTGATGGTTTTTCAACTCCTCTCTTAATTTACTTTTCAATATGGCCAATTGAATTATTAAAATATGTTGTGAAATATATAATCCAAAAAATGGAGTATGAGTTCTACAATAGAGTGAGAATCACATTTAAGTTCATGAAGGAGTGTTTCATTCATGGAATTAAGTGCAAATAAATAGGGAAATTTACTTTGTTGGGTGTAGAATTGGAGATATTCTTAGGGTGATAAACTAAAAATCCTTTATTCGATCTTAATGTTTAAAAACTAAAGAGAGAGTTAATCTTCAAGGGAAGGGAAGTGGGAGCACTGGAGTGGGAGCCAGTATCCTCCTACCCTAGCCACAAATTTAGAGACTAAACCTAAGATTATCCAATGATTTTCTATAACAATGAATCAGGGTAGATAATTAAAATTGATCCTATTTGGCATAATACAAATTTAAACCATTTATCTCATCTCATTTCATCAAAAAGCTCATTGTAGTGGGAAAGATGTTTTTTCATATAAGAAAACATCACCACATAGTTACTGTTTTAAACTTACTGTTTTAAACTCTGCATTTAATTTTTGCTAGTAGTTAATCATTTAGTTTTGTTAGTATCTTATACATTCAAAATTAGTGACAGTAATTTTATTTGATTGGAGTAATTTCGTTTGATTTATGTGAATTCCTAGTTAATTTATCATTTCAAATTTAAATCTTTCCCGTGGGATTGATATTTGAGACTTAAACAGAAGGTCTTATATTACTTGATAATGATACATATACTTGCGTAGAATCCCAATCTTAGGTGCTTAACATAAATATTACTAAAATACTACAACAAATTTTTGGCACCGTTGTAAACCGTTGTAAAGTGGAGTCAACTTTATAAATTTTACACAACTATATTCAACCGGGATCAAGTTCTTGGCACCATTGTTGGGACGTTGTCGGGGAACGTAATGGTAAACTAAATAGATTTGGTAAATTAGGAAATCTAGAGATAAAATATACAAAATATCAAAAAAGATTAAAAAAATCAAAAATATCAAAAAAAAATATAACTATATTTTAAAGAAAATTTTCTTTGCTTATTATATTTTTTATGCGAAATATTGGATCTGAAGGTTTAGTACCTTACTATTCAGAATTAGAACATACTATTAAAAAATTTTGAAAACAAAAAAAAAATAAAAATTTGAACGTAATGGCAAATAACTTAGACAATCAAATAAATGAAAATCAACAGAGACCTTTAAAGGTTATGCTAATCCAACAACAGATGAACTTCACTTAACTATTCAAAATCCTGATGTTGCTGCTACTTCATTTGAGCTTAAACCTGCTATTAAACAAACGGTACAAAATAATCAGTTTGGAGGAGCACCTATTGAAGATCCTAACTTACATCTTGTTAGTTTTCTTGAAATATGTGCTACTTTTAAATATGACGGAGTGTCTAATGATGCTATTAGGTTTAGACTTTTTCATTTTTTATTAAGGGATAAAGCTAAAGCTTGGTAAAATTCATTAGCACCTGGATCTATTAGAACTTGAGGAGAATTATCACAAAAATTCTTGGCTAAATATTTTCCACCCTAAAAAACCGCTAAGCTTAGAAATGATATTATATCTTTTTCTCAGTTTGAAGGGGAGTCGATATAGGAAGCCTGAGAAAAGGATCTCCTTAGAAAATGCCCACACCATGCTTTACCAGATTTTTCAAAAATTTAAACTTTTTACAATGGATTAGTAGGATCAATTAGATCTATTATAGATGCTGCTACAAGAGGATCTTTAATGTTGAAATCTTTTAATGAAGCATACTCTTTAATATAAGAAATGGCTACTAATAATTTTTAATGATCCTTTGAATGAGTAATCCTAAGAGAGTAGCTAGTATTTATGAAACTAATGCAATTTCTATTTTAGCATCTCAAATTGTTGCTATATCGAAAAAGATTGATCAAATTAGAGTGAAATATTCTCAAATACCACTAGTAGTAGAGGAAAATTCACTGGGATAGATAATTGATACTCAATCATCTTATGAAACCTTGAATGCTATTAATAATCGAAATAACAATCCATATTCAAACTATTACTAATCTAACTATTTCAACCATGGATGGAAAAATCACCCTAACTTTATTTGGAATAATTATAACAATTCAATGAATCCCTCAAAAAAATTAATTAACCAAGGAAATCTTATTTATTGACCTTATTAATCTCATTGGATTTAACTCTAACCCTAACCCACAAGTTAAGGAAAAGAAGTTAATAATGGAAGAGGTAATGTTGAATATGGGAAATCAAGTACAAAATCAAGGGGATACTATTAAAAACATTGAAAATCAATTAGGCCATATTGCTACTGCACTTAGTAATAGACCTTCAGGAAATCTTTCGAGTACTGGGGAAGTTAATCCCAAAGATCAAAATAAGGAGCAAATTAAAGCAATTCAATTACGAAGTGGAAAAGAAATTGAAACAAAAATCCAAAGAGAAACTGAAGTTGATGAGGAGAAGGAAGAGATGGAAAGTGACCATATTAAAAATGATCAAACACAAGTTTCTTTAGAAAAACCATTAGCTCTGTTTCCTCAAAGACTAAAGCAGAAGCAAACAATTTACAACAAACAATTTACAAAATTTTTAGAAATCCTTAAAAAGTTAACGATAAACATTCCTTTCATTAAGGCTTTGGAACAAATGCCATGTCATGTGAAATTTATGAAAGATATATTAAACACGAAAAGGAAGTTTGCAGATCATGAGAATGTTGCACTTAGTGAAGAGTGTAGCGCTATTATCCAAAAAAAGCTTTCTGAAAAATTAAAAGATCCTGATAGTTTTACAATACCTTTTATAATTGTTGAAAAGCTTTATATGATTTAGGAACGAGTATCAATCTTATGCCTCTATCAATTTTTAAATGTTTATATTTATAAGAGATTTCTCCTACTACTGTAACTCTTCAGTTAGCTGATCGATCAATAACCTATCCTAAAGGAGTTATAGAAGATGTATTAGTAAAAGTGGATAAATTTATTTTTCCTGTGGACTTTATAATAGATAAAAAGATTCCTATTATTTTTGGGAGACCATTTCTTGCAACAAGGAGAGCTTTAATAGATGTGCAAAAAGAAGAATTAATAATGAGAGTTAATGATCAAAAAGTAACATTTAATTTTGCAAAAGCTATGAAATACCTTGCAATAGAAAAAGACAATGAATGTTTTAGGATAGAAGTTATTGATTATCTAAGTAAAGAGCAATTTAAGAAAGAGTTTGATTAAAAATTTAAGCAAGAAGAATTTAGTGAGATTGAGGATGAAATAAAAGAAGAAATTTTAGATTATGTTCAGGACAAATTTGAAACTTTAGATTTGTTGGAAAACGATAATAAAAATTTTATTCCTTCATTTATACGATAATAAAAATTTTATTCCTTCAAGTATTAAATCACCTGAACTTGAACTGAAAGTATTACCTGCCCACATAAAATATGTGTTTTTAGGAGATTCATCTATAGTATCTTCTAATTTAACTGAAATTAAAGAACAACAATTAATACAAATGTTAAAAAGATATAAAAAGGCTTTTGGATGGACTTCAACAGATATTAAAGGAACAAGTACTTCAATTTGTTTGCACAGAATTTTATTAGATGAACAATATAAACATAAAGCTGATCGTTAAAGGAGATTAAACCCAATAATGAAAAAAAGTTGTTAAAAAAGAAATTTTAAAATGGTTAGATACTGGAATTATATATCCTATTTCAGACAGTGATTGGGTAAGCCCAATTCCCCAATTCACTAAGAATAGAGGAGTGACTGTTGAAGTAAATGAGAAAAATGAGTTGAAGTAAATGAGAAAAATGAAGAAAAATGAATTAATTCCAATAAGACAAGTTACTGTTTGGCAAATTTTTATAAACTATAAAAAATTAAACATGGCAACCAGGAAAGATCACTTTCCCTTACCCTTTCTAGATCAAATGTTGGATAGATTTGCTGGGAATAAATATTAATGCTTTTTAGATGGATATGCTTTTTAGATGGATATATGGATATACCAGTTATCATCAAATTCTAATTGCTCATGTGGACCAAGAAAAGACAACATTTACAAGCCCTTATGAAACATTTGCTTTTCGTATAATGCCTTTTGGACTATGCAATGCACCTGCAACATTTGCACCTGCAACAATGCACCTGCAACATTTCAAAGATGTATGATGTCAATATTTAGTAATTTAATTGAACATGTAATGGAAGTAATTATGGATGATTTCTCTGTGTTCGGGAGTTCATTTGAATTATGCTTAAAAAAATTAGAAAAAGTTTTGAAATTATGTGAAAAAATCAATCTGGTACTAAATTGAGAAAAATGTCAATTTAAGGTTGCAAGAAGAATTGTACTTGGGCATAAAATTTCTGAAAATGACATGGAAGTAGATCCTGCAAAAGTTCAAGTTATTGAAAAATTACCACCGCCGACTACGTTCAGGGGGTAAGAAGTTTTCTAGGACATACTGGTTTCTATAGGCATTACATAAAAAAAATTTCAAAAATTACTAAACCATTATGCCAACTTTTAGAAAAAGATACAAAATTTGAATTTATTGAGGAATGCATTAAAACATTTGAATTATTGAAAGAGAAATTAATAACTACACTACTACTGAAAGAGAGTTATTAGCTATTGTTTATGCCTTTGATAAATTTAGACCTTACTTAATTGGAACCAATTGCAGAAATTTAATTGGAGCCAATTACAGTATTGATGAAATGAATATACTGTGGTATGCTGATATAGTAAATTATATTGTAAGTAATATTCTACCACCATATATTAAGAATCAACAATTACAGAAATTTATATATGTTTCAAAACTCTATTTTTGGGATGACCCATATTTATATAAACAATGTAAAGATCTAATTAATAGAAGGTGTGTGCCTTATGAAGAAACTCAACAAATAATTGAAAGATGTCATGATTATGAATTTGGAGGATATTTTGGAACAAATAGAACTGCATACAAAATTTTGCCAAGCTGGACTTTATTGTTCTACTCTTTCTAGAGATGTTAATGAATATATTAAAACATGCGATCGATGTCAGTGTGTAGGAAATATTTCTAGAAGAAATGAAATGCCTCTAAATTACACATTGAAAGTTGAAATTTTTGATGTGTGGGGATTAGATTTTATAGGACCATTTATGCCTTCATTTGGGAACTTATATATATTACTTGCTGTTGATTATATGTCAAAATGGATTGAAGCTGTTGATGTACCTAAACGTGCTGCTCATAGTGTTTCTAAATTTTTAAATAAAAATATTTTTATAAGGTATGG
>NW_018165137.1:846415-851318 GCF_001263595.1 Phalaenopsis equestris | reverse complement strand
TGCCGAAAAATTAATTAAAAAAATTTTATATTATACATAAATTCTCTACCACCTATCATCCTCAGACTAGCGGTTTAGCAGAAATATTAAATCGTGAAATAGAATGAATTTTAGAAAAAACTGTAAATCCCTATAAGTTGAATTGATTTGCTAGATTAGATACTACATTATGGGCATACAAAACTGCTTATAAGACTTCTATAAGAATGTCCCCATACAAACTTATTTTTTGAAAAACATGCCACTTACCAGTAGAATTGGAACATAAAGCATTTTGGGCTATTAAGGAATATAATTTTAATCTAAAAGATGCTGGTGAGAAAAGATTATTGCAACTCAATGAACTTGAGGAGATTAGAAATGAAGCATATGTTAATGCAAAAATCTATAACGAGAAAATGAAAATATGGCATGACCGGAAGATTATTAAGAAGAAGTTTGAACCTGGATAAGAAATTTTATTAGATAATACAAGATTGTGGTATTATATAATACAAGATTGAGATTATTTCCAGGAAAACTGAAATCCAGATAGTTAGGACCATTTAAAGTAATTAAATTTTATCATTATGGAACTGTTGTTATTAAGGATCCTAAAACTAGAAAGATATTTAAAGTTAATGAGCATCAATTGAAATATTATTATGAAAGACACATACCAAAATTTAAAGAAGTTTTAATGTTAAATCAACCCAACTAAACAAATGGTACGTCAGACTGACGATGTTAAACCAAGCGCTTTATGGGAGGTAACCTATATATAAATCTATATATCTATATATTAGTGTTTTGTTTAATAAGTGTGTTTACATATTAGAAAATAATAGTATTTTTAAGTCCTATACAATTTTATATATCATAAATTAAGACTAATATTGGTATTGGAAGAACATTTGGAATCAAATTGAACAAAAAAATTAAAGATGCAAATTTGGCCTCTGGTGCCGACGACGCTCGCCTATTGGACCATGACGACGACAACACCATAAGGAGCCCTGACGGTGTCCCGAGTAGTTTTGCATGTGCACAGCGATTTTGGCAAAATTTGGCGGGATTTTGCTCCTCAATAACCTCCAAGTGGTGTTTTCAAAGTCCTAAAAACTACCTTGGACGTCCAGAAACTTCCTAATTTTGAATTCCATGGCTTCCAATTCCAGAAATACTTCAAGGTATGGAGTTTTCAATAGAATAAAGTTTATCAATTTTGACACACAAAGATTATACGATAAAGTCATCACGAAGAAGAGACTTATCAAGGAGAGAAGCTTTGCAATCATGGATTGAGTAATCTAAGTTCACAGATTGAGAAAATCATTGTGTAGAGGTATTGAGAAGTTCTGTGCTACACGACCGCTGCAGTTGTAGTGCCAATAGTCAAGGAGTTTTATGCTAACTTACATGGAATTTCCCAATGAGTCATCTTTGTTAGAGGTAAGGCTGTACCATTTACTCCAGCTCGGATTAATGATTTGTATATGATAGAAAATGTTCAAATCTGTCATTATACAAATTTCTGTCATTAAATCTGTCATTATACAAATTTTATCCCGATGAAAGATATGTTGCAAGATGTATATAATTTTATAACGGATGAACATGATAATTAGGAAATCAGAGTTGAGGGATATGTTAGTTTCTCTGCTTCACTGCTTAATCCAATTTGAAAACAATGTCATTTCCTCATATCTACAAAACTACTCCCTACCGTGAAGATTAGTAGAGTTACAATTACAAAAGAAAGTGTCAAAAAGAAAGTGTCAACTTAAACTATTGCATTCAAATCAAAAAACCCATTGAACATTTTCAAATCTGTTATGGGTATTATTATGAACGGGTTAATATATGGACTTGAGCATCCTTTTACAAGTTTCCTACTTTGTAGTCAATCTCAAGTTCCATATGAAAGTTTGGAAAAAGTTTTATTACCTTGGGAGCCCATGATTCCTATTGATGGTAATTATATAGGAAATGGAAATGAAGAAATGAAGCATTAGATGGATCATTCATCACATGCTTCAATACCATTGATGCCACCAGCAATTGGAAGTTCAATTTGGAAGTTCAATATCAATTGGAAGTTCAATATCTTTGGAGAAGAGATTGAAGAAAATAGAAAAAGAACTTCAATGTATTACAAATGCAATAAGAAATCTTAACTAACTTTTTGATCACCTAGATTGGAGAATGAAGGAGAGCTTTGATCATACTGGAATAGTTGAAGCAGGATAATAGTTGAAGCAGGATTGGTGAAGCAGGATTGGTACAGATGTTAAAGAAAAATGAATGGATCGATGAAAATTCGAATGATCAATTCTTGTACTGACCCTTCTACAATTTGTATGTCCATTACCAGTCTATTAGAGATATTAGAGGAGGAAAAAACATTGAGAATGAGGCTGAATAATTGAGGAAGTTGGAATTTTACTAGTTTAAATCACTTATGTTTTTAATGTAATTGTGTGGATTTGATTTACTTTACTTTGCTTTGTGTGGATTTGATAATTCTTGTACTGACCCTTCTACAATTTGTATGTCCATTACCAGTCTATTAGAGATATTAGAGGAGGAAAAAACATTGAGAATGAGGCTGTTGTTATGGCTTGATTTCGAAGTTACTAGTTTAAATCACTTATGTTTTTAATGTAATTGTGTGGATTTGATTTAATTTACTTTGCTGTAGAACTCTATTGACTTTGATTGTGTATAGTTTTGTGTCAGCATTCTAGTGTTATGGCTTGATTTCGAAGCTGATTTATAACTTAGTTTGCTTTAAGGATTTGGAAGTGTGATTAGAAAAATGTATTTATAAAAAGTGTATTTTCATATATAAAAGTTAGTTTGGTATTGTTTGTGAATTATTTTAAGATGAAAATTAGTGTTCAAAAAGACTAAATAGACTTTGAAGTGAATTGAAATTAAAAAAAATCAAAATATGAATTTTTTGATCACTAGTGCCGATGGCACCGGCATGGGCACTGACAGCGCCCTCGACCCGAACTGACCCAAACACTCTTAAAATTTGTGATTTGCACAGTAAAATGTTATTTTTAACCTTTGGGTCACCTTCAACCTCCGTTTTTGCACCTAGGCCTTGCTATTGCTTGGATTAGAGGTGATTTTAGGGCAAACGAAGCTTGGATTTCATCTTCTTTAGGTAAGAGCTACACTTTGAACTCAAAATTTTTTTTTTCACTAAAGATTTATCTTACATTATCGAGAACCAAAATTTTGAGACTTTTTTGGAAGATTTTGAGAAAATCCTTTGGTGAAGATCTCTTACTTAGTAGGTTTAATTTTAAAAAGATCCACATTGTGAATTTCGAAATTTTTGGGCATTTATTTTGATTTTATCAAAGTTTCGTGGATTTACCATGACACTTAGAATGAGAAAAGGAAAGAGAAAGGTAGATTTTTATGATCAAAGGTTTATCAACTACAAGGCCAACGTTTGCTTCAATAGTCTACTTACAACTAAAAAGTGATTCCGGATCGAGGACGGATCGAGGATTGAGGATTTAAAAATTTGGGAGGAGAAGTCGAGAGATTAATCAATGCTCTGCAGTAGGAAAATTTTTGCTACTTTACTACCGAGGTGGTAATTGGTGTAGTGATGGAGTTCTATGCCAATTTCAAGAAGACTTCTGAAGATTATGTGTTTTTCTGTGGAAAAATGGTAGAGTTTACTCCAACAAAGATTAATGAATTTAAATAGTTAAAAGATGTGTATAGCTGCCAATACAAATCATTTTCTGCTACAAATGAGGCCTTGGATGAGGCTATTTCTTTTCTTACTGATGGAAGAGGAATCTGGAAGGTGAAGAATGGAGTTAAGGTAAACTTTTCTCTTTCTATGTTAAATGCAGTATCTAAGGCCTGACACTATTTTATTTCTACAAGAATGATACCAACAAACCATCATAGTGAGGTAACAAAGGATAGAGCCATCTTGAACTTTTGTATCCAGCAAGCGATGAGGATAAATGTAGGCTCTATTATTTATAAGAACACTGGATTTATTACTTTAGGAGAGACCACTGGTGGTTTAGCACACCCTGCACTGATCTTCACACTATGTGAATAGGCAGGAGTAGACTATAGAGCAGATGAGGAGAGGATTGAACCTCTAAAACCTATTGAGTATGCCAATATAAAGACTTATGAATCTCATGTTGGATGGATATCTGGAAGTAGGACCAGGGATATTCCTTCTACTTCAAGTACTTCTAGTACCCCTACTATTCAGGAACTTATGGAACAAATGATGATCCAACAGGGAGATATCTTGAGAATGGATCATAGAATGGAAAATATAGAGGGCAGAAATGCTCACATTGATGATTTGATAAGTTATAAATTCGAATATGATGCTACTTATGATGATGCAATGGTCAAATATATGAAGGATGATCACTCAATTCAGTTTCCTACTCACCCTATTTTTACTCCATATTAATAGCAGAATTTGGACGTGAAAGAAGAAGAAGAAGACGATGATTGGTAATATGTGTGTTAGATTTTTGTTTATTTTTTATGTTTAGTTGTAATTCACTGTTGAGACTGTTTGTTTGTGAGTTGTCATACTTTATTTTTGTTGTATGTTGTGTTGTGAACTTTAGATTTATGTAACTGCTGGAAGTTATTAGTTTTTAGTACTTTGTTGGATATATTTGTAGTTAAATATTTCTTAGAATAATTTTTTTTCAATGTACTATGTGCTATTTAATGTTTTAAGTCTTGTAGCTTTTCATATTAGCACCTGCAATATTTCAGAGTTAAATTTCAAATCAGAACCTTCAACAGGTATGTCGTTTCTTTATGTATCAAATATTTTCTTTCACTCTGTATTTTTCAATTTTTCATGCAAAATCTATTAAAAATTTAAGTTTGGGGGGGGGGGGGGGGG
>NW_018165137.1:812720-845804 GCF_001263595.1 Phalaenopsis equestris | reverse complement strand
GATTCCTAATTAAAAATTGGCTTCACTTGAATCAACTTAAAGAAGAAGGCTTGACTACATTTTCTAAACTTATATTTCAGTATTAGCATATTTATTAGTAAAGTTTCATGAAGTTCTTTTTTATATGGATACTCTAAGTGGCTTTAATATGAATAATTTATAATTTTCCTTGAAAAGAATAGAGAATAAAAAATCTTAGACTTGACTGCTTTATATTATTATACCTTTATTATTAACTGGAGTTATTTTGAATTTTTCTTAAGTGTTGATATAATATCTAGTGAACAAAGATATGAAAATCTAGAAGTTAAAATCTTTACCATAAGTCATATTTTTATGTAGTAAAAGAGTTACTTGAGGACAAATAACATTTAAGTTTGGGGATTTTGATACACAAAAATTATATGCATTTTTAGACCCATATTTTATACTCATTTTTGGTGATATTGCACTTTAATGGAAGGTATTTTTTATGTTTTATTGCAGGTTGATGAATTTTAGGACTTGGAGCAAAAAAGAAGCAAAAAGGATGAAATTTGGAGTCAAAATGGAGAATTTAAGAAAATGTTCAGGGCCTACGGTGCCAGACTGGGCATCGACGATGTCGTTTGACAGAGAAGGCGGAATTAATTAAATGGACTTTGACACCAACGACGCCAGTGTCGGTGCAGACCCAGTTTCTAGAAGATTCGACGAGTTTGGATGCTTTTTAAAGAGTTTTTGGATGCACAAATTAGAGATATTTTTAGGGTAACAGACTAAAAATCCTCAATTTGATCTTAGTGATTAAAAATTAAAGCGAGAGTTAACCTTCATGGGAAAGGAAGTGGGTGATCTGGAGTGGGAGCCAGTATCCTCCTATCTTAGCCACAAATTTAGGGACTAAACCTAAGATTAGCCAATAATTTTTTATAACACTGAATCAGAGTAGAGAATTAAAATTGCTCCTATTTGGCACGATACAAATTTAAACCATTTATCTCATCTCATTTCACCAAAAAGCTCATTATAGTGGGAAAGATATTTTTTCATATAAGAAAACATCACCACATAAACATAGTTTAGTAGTTACTGTTTTAAACTCTGCATTTAATTTTTGCTAGTAGTTAATCATTTAGTTTTGTTAGTATCTTATACATTCAAAATTAGTGACAGTAATTTTATTTGATTTTTGTGAATTTCCTAATTAATTTATCATTTCAAATTTAAACCTTCCTCGTGGGATCGATATTTGGGACTTAAACAGAAAGTCTTATATTACTTGATAACGATATGTATACTTGCGTAGAATCCCAATATTAAGTGCTTAAAGTTATTATTAATAAAATACAATATCAAGTTCTTGGCACCGTTGTAAAGCGGAGTCAACTTTATAAATTTTACACAATTATAATTCAGTTGGGATCACACAGTAAGAAATCCCTTTAGCTAATTCTAGTCTACTACTATCAAGTCTTAGTTTGGAAGATGAAAATTCTTATGATAATAACATAAATCACAATATTCAAACTATAAAATTAAAGTAAGAAAGACAAGTTAAAATGGGTTTAATGAAGGATAACAAAAATATAACTAAAAGAACTAAGTTTACTAAACTATTTACTAAACTTCAAAATTAAATTTACTAAGACTAAACAAAGTTTTGTGATGAAGACTACAAATTTAAGAAAGTAGCCTTCCCCTTCATAATGAGTATATGGATTATGAAGAAATTAAAAATCATTGAAAAATATATAAAAATTATTTTGTGTCAAACAGGAGCAATCCTATACTTTAACCTCTTTCGAGTGCATAAGGAACATTGAATAATCCAAAGTTTGGTCCCTATTTCTTGGTTAGGCTGGGAGGATATTGGCTCCCCCCCCCTTGGCTCCCACCCCAGTGCTCCCACTACTCCCTCACCTGAGGGCTAAGAATCTCGCATCAGTTTCCAATCAACTGGACCAAATTGGGGATTTTAATCTGTCACCTTAGAATCTCTAATTTTACATCTAACAAAGTATATTTCACTATTTATTTGCACCAAACTCCATGGATGAAATACTCTCCCATGGAATCAAATGTGATTCTTACATGTTGTAGAAATCATAGCCCTTTTGAATGATATGTTTCTCAACACATTTTAACATTTTAATTGGGTAAATCAAAAGTAAATGAAGATCAAAGTTTGAATCATCACAAATTATTAACATTTAAAACCATATAAAACAAAATTAATTTTTCACAAAATCATATCTCAAAGTAGGGAGAAGGATAAAAAAAACTACTCAGAATTTAAAAGAAGGATACGACAAAACATAGATTTCATATATAAAAACAAGTTTACAAAATAAAAGAAATAAAAACACAAATTATGTCAGAATCCTTCCCAAACAAATACCTAGAAGTTCTCTCTAAGCCTTTCTCTCTTTACAAGCACTCTCAATTCTCTCTTAGAAGTGTAATGAAGAAGAAAACTCTCACCTTCCCTCTCCTCTTACAATCCTTGAAGAAAAACTTCAAGCCCTTGACTTTCTCTCTCTCTCTCTCTCTCTCTCTCTTTCCTTCTCGATACTCACACTCTCACGACACACACACACACGCACCGCCAACCGATCTTCAAGCCCTGAACTTCCCTCTCTTTTATAAAAAGGCAACCTCCCTACAAAAAGAATTCAAAATTTCCTCCAAAATTCTATCCAAAAGTAAACTCTTTTGAATTCAAAATACATGTCCATTGATCTAAGAGGCATATACCTTCATAAAAGAACCTCCCAAAGTGTCTAAATGCATTGAATCACTCCAAGGGGTGTTTGGAACAAGTTTCCCTTTAAAAATCAGCCCAAAATTTGTCCCAAACTGCCTTAATCCAAAAAAAGTCATCTCTGAAGCATCTTGCGCCAAATCTGGTGCATCATGAGCGAGTTCTCTGGATTTTGGCACATCATGCGCCGGTTTGGCCCATCATGCGCCACCCTACAGTAGCTCCACTGTTTTTCTCCGTTTAGCTCTGTTTCGCCCCATTTCAGTTGTGTTTCGCTCCTAACAGACATACTTAAAAAATAAGCATGAAAACATTTTTCTTTAAAGTGTAATTTCATTCAAAAATATTTGAGAGATGTAAAGTAGATTAAGTATAGAAAGACATATCAAAATGTGTCAAGTCATAATTTTATTTCTTGCTCGTTTTTACTCTAAATTGCAAAATTTTTGCTTCATTTTCTCTAAAAGTTAATTTCTTGTATTTAGAATAAAAATTATGCAAAATACCTTCCTTTAAAGTGTAATATCATTAAAAATCATTAAAATTGAGCATAAAATATATATGAAAAAGTAGGTAAGTTTTAGGTGTATCATATAACAGTTTAAGGAGCTTTAGGTCGATCTTGTTTGAGTAGACACCCTTAACCTATCCTTACGAGTTTTATCGCATGCAGACTCTCCACATTTTGTGTTTTTCTCCTGTTTATCGCTTTGTCATTTGTCCCTTTTTATTCAGTTCCTCTCATCTTCAAATCATTGATCTGATTCAGAAGGGAGATTTATTCGAATGGGGGAAGTATACGACAATCAACAGGCTGGAGACTCCTTCTAAAATAAAAGAGAGAAAGTGGAATGAAAATAGATGATTTTGAATTCCACCCCTCCTTTGCTAAAGCAAAGTTCTGATTTAAATCTTTTACTTAAAAACATAATAATAGTTTTGAAAATTATTTTTAATAAAAGAAATTTAAGTATTGAAGATAAAAGTCTAACTCTTCTAAATTTTTCAAAAATACAATTTCTCATACTAAAGATAGTTACTTAATATTTATCATTTCTACACTAAAAATTTTTAACTTTACATTTTTCTTCATTAATATAGGTTTTAACTAAATTCTCTTACTCATTTATATATTCAAAATTTCACTTCCCTAATATAACTTCATCACTTCCCTAATATAACTTCACTTCCCTAATATAACTTCATATACATAATCATTTTTTTTTAAATCAAAATCAAATTTTTTTGTAGTATATTTGAGAACAAATAAACTTCAAGTCTTAGAATTTTTTTTTATCCCCCCCCCCCCAAACTTAAATTTTAGTAGGATAGAACATTTTAGCATCATTATATCGGCATAAATGAAAAGTAAAAATAACATGTTGACAGAAATTTTTACATCCTAAATCTACAAGTACAAAAATTAAACACAGAGAAAAAATTAATTGATCAAATTTTAATTTAACTTTAACATATTGAGATTCATTAAAATTTTATGCAGTGGATGATAACATAAAAGCAAACAAATACAGTAACAAAAATTCACAACTACAACATAAAGAAAATGCCTAGTAGTAAATTGAAAATTTTAAACATGCAGTTCTTAAGTGAAAGTTAGTAATGTTCTAAACCTTCCTAAAATTTTAGGATTAAGTTCAACATAGACTAACTAAATGCACTAAACAACACAGTTATCACAATTACTACCACAAAAACAAAACATAACTACTCACAATAATATAAATACATCACAATATAAATACATCACAACATAATATAAATACATCACAACAGTGTCTAGCAAAACAAAACAAACAAAAGTAGCAGTTTCAATAAGTTCAACTAAAAAAAAAATAACAGTACAATATAATTGTACCACATAAAGTTCACAACAAAATAAAACTAAACTACTCAATTTAATTGTTCTCCTTCCCATCGTCATCACTATAGTTGCTATCCCAAAAGGCAGTAGGTTCATATGATGGATATCATGGATATGAAGGGAAAACTACACTTTGGTCACCTCTGTTAAGCTTTTCCAAAGATGAGTGGAATTTCTCCTCATAATCACTATGTCTTCTCATATATCCTTTGATATGATCTACAAAATTTTCTATATTTAATACTTTTCCCACAGTATAATTGATATTATCTAACATTCTTTGCAATAAATGTGATTTCAAATCAGAACCAAAAGCCCGTCCTTGTGATCTTGATGCACACGAGGTAGATGCATGAGAAGTAAAGGTGCCTGAACTGCTAGAAATTCCTCTCTAGCCACAGATTTAGTGGTGTGAATAAGACTTCACATTAACACTTGTAATTGAGAGGCTGTAGTATCTCTTCCCAACTATCGAATCTAACACCTACTTGCTCACATAAAGTAAATATCAAGGATGCAAATCCCAAACCTGTAGTGGTAGCAACAATAATAAAACTGGTGATAGTCTCATAAATTAGAGATCCAATATCAATAGGCTTGAACCGCTAAATGCAATAGTTCAAGATAGCTCTATCTTGAGTAACTTCACTGAGGTGGTTGGTTGGTAGCAGATGAGCAAAAATAAAGTAGTGCCACACCTTTGATGTGGCATCTAACTTTGACATGGGGAATTTGACTCTTCTTTCATTTGTGATCTTCCACAAATCTCTTCCACCGGTCAATGACGATATGATCTCTTCAAACTCCTCCTCAGTCAGACTATAATTTGAATAGAAACTCAATGGACTAGGGGGCAACTGGTAGAGCAGATTTATTTCCTCAGGGGAGAAAGGCACTAATTTTCCTCGAACCATGACCCAATCTTCTTCAACTTCAGTGAGATTAGCATAAAACTCCCGAACAACAGAAATAACAGCCACAACAAAAAAATAAAAAAAATCATTCTCACTGTTGACGAACAATCAAATCTTCCACTACTCCTCCCAGACTTTTAAAACATTTCCTAGGAATCAATTTTCTTGACTGCAGTGTGTCGCTATATATGTTCTTGACTGCAGTGTGTCGCTATATATGTCCTGAGCTCTCGTGCTAACAAACTTGCTCGAATTAAAATGGGCCTTCCCTTTACTTCTCTTCATTCCTGGGGCCATTTCTAAAAATCTCATAAAATTCATAATAAATCCTAAATTTAAGACTAAATCATTAAACTCAACTTTTAAAAGCTTAAACTATCATTTATATGTATTTTCCATAGATATTTCTCAAATTTTCATGATGAATAGTGATTTTTGATCAAATCCATAATCTACTCAAAATACATGGTGAAAATAAAAAAAAATTTACATAAAGTGAAGCTCTTAGCTCAAGAAGATCAAATCTAACAAATTTGGCTTGACTCCACCAAGAAATTTCCACTTTAGACAAAGCCCTAACACTCAAAATTGCAAAAACCAGAGGTAGGACACAAAGTCAGGGCAAAAATGGAGGTTTTCGACTCAATTTTTTTTACTTGTAACCATTGGCGAACCGATTTAAATGAACCAGCGCTTAAGCATGACTGATTCAGCACTTAAGTGCCTACCTCTCAGGTTGTCTAGCACTTAAACGCAGGGTCTTGATGCTTAGGCGCCAATGCACAAATTTTTGATATTTTTGATTTTATGTGAAATGTACATCTAGCCTAAGTCTACCACCCCCAAATGGTATTATAAATCTTTAATAACAATTTTCTTCCCCTTCAACTATCCTTTTTCTCAAGTTCAGCAATATTAACTAATTTGATTCAACATAAAGTAGTACAAATATTCACACACAAACAAACACTTATAATAATTCACAAACAAATACAAACATTTGCGATACATAATTTCTCAATCTAAATAGTCTTGGATGAAATAATTCCTAAGAACAAACACTGAATAAACTTAACATTTAAAACACTTGAAACAAACTTAATACGAATAAACACACACCTAACACAAACAAACACTAAAAAAAGAACTTAATTCCACTCTCCTTCTGGTAGAATGAATCCTAGCTTTTCAGTAGTTTCTCCTTGTGCATTTGGAATATAGATCTGATAAAATGAACGATGATGAAGAACTCTGGTTGAGTCTTCTTCAATTCATTTGTTTTTCAAATACATTTCCTTGTTTGCTTCTTCTACAAAACTTGTGTGGCTAAATTGCATCTTAATTTTCCATCCAATGTGCTCCAAATGTGCATTAACTTCCATCACTTTCACTTCAATTGAAGCCACATCAGCCTCAATTTTTGTGATTTTATTCTTTATTCCTTCTATACTAATGACTAGGAAAACATTGAATAATTCTTGCACATTTTGACTAATGAAATTCTTCTTCATATCAATCTCCTAAGATGACATTTTTCCAAGATCTCTCACTCTACATTTAGATTTTAGGGTTAAAATTGAAGTGGGGGTGAGAATTCTCTTCATTCCCTTCTATTTATAGACTTTAGATCAAGCTTACAACTAATAGACACCTTCTCAAACCTTTAACCCACGTTAAAACTCACTAAACCACGTTTAAATCTTCTAGAAACGTAATTTAGCATGTTTAGTGCGCTTAAGTGATGATGCTTAATTTAGCACAAGTCTGCATAGCATTCAAATACTCATTCTAATATGTATAATTCATCTATTAAGGTCTTAAAATCATTACTAAATCATTATATATTCAATATATTACCATAATTTTCTAAAATAAGCAAAATAAAAACACACAGATAACTATGGGTTGCCTCCCACAAAGCGCTTGGTTTAACGTCGTCAGCCCGACGTAACCAGTGGTTATTATGGTTGACCCAACAACATAAGATCATTTAATTTAAGTTGAACCCCTAAAAAGTAGGGTTTTAGTCTGTGACCATTCACTTTTAATACTTTCTCAGTTTTAGGATCTTTGATATCTACAGCTCCATAGGGATAAACTTTTACCACAACAAATGGGTCGAGCCACCTAACTTAAGTTTTCCTGAAAATTATCTTAAACTTGCATTATATAGCAAAACTTGTTGCTCTAGCTCAAAATTTTTAATAACAATATGATCTCGACTTTCTATATAAATGTAAAATGTGATGTATGTGTTTATATGCTTAATTTCCTTAATAGTTATTCTTAATTTGCAATAAAGCCAAAAACTTGATGGCAAGCAAAAGCTAGGTATTTTTTCAACTATAAAGTAAAGAAGAATACAATATAATTTTAAATATGGGATACTAAGCAAGTATACGTATCATTATCAAGTAATATAGGACTTTTTTATTAAGCCTTGAATGTCGAACCCATAGGGAAAGTGACTATATGCTCTTTAGAATTTAAGAATATTTAGAAATTTTAGATAATGAAAATCTACTTAGCAAAATATTCTTACTTGAAATTAAGATGCTAAAATAAAAATGCAAATTCAATTATTTTCGTAATTTTTGGTTAATGAAAATAATGTAAGCAACTAATTAACTTAACTAAATACTTGCAATATGAAGGCAGTATAAGTAAAATATCTTTTTTCTTATCATGAATCAGTAATAAGTACAGAAATTCTGTTGTGAAAGTATTCTAAATGTGTTGTGCCAAATTGGAGCAATAATATTCCTTACCCTTACTAGAGATGCTATAAAGAATATTGGCTAATATGTAGTTTGAATAGTCTTGAAGACTGGTTAGGCAGGGAAGATATTAGCTCTCACTCTAGAGTTCCTCTTCTCCCTTCACCTGGGGACTAACATCTCATATCAAAACCTAAAACAATAAATTAAATTGGGGGCTTTAGCCTGTTACTCTAATTCTACACCCTTGAAAAGTTTATTTCCCTATTTATTTGCCCTTAACCCCATGAAATACATTCTTATCCATGAAATCAATATGTGATTCTAAACCATTTGTTGACTGAGACAATACCATCTCAGATCTTACATGTTCTCACAACCGATATTAATATCTTAATTGGTCAAATCAAGAAGTAAATGAAGTGTAATGTTTTAAATAATCACAGCTTTTTCTAACATTGAAGCCTGATACTTCACACAACTTCCTTTCAACACTTAATCACTTATCATTTTAAAGAAAAAGATATAGAAAAATACTCATAATCCATTGAGAAAACACAACCACATATGAGTTTAAAAGTAGAAATCATGCACACAAACAAGAAATCTAAATTAAAACCAGGTGTAGTCACAAAGGGTGTACTTATCTCAAATTCTATCCACCAGTTGTCTTGAAGTTCCTTTGAATTCTCTTCGTTCACTCACAATACAAACTAAACACTCAAAATCACAATACAAACTAAACAATACAAACTAAACACTCAAAATAAAAAGAAAGTGGCCAGTGGTGGCGGCGGAAGTGACGTACTTGGATGAATAATGTCTGTAACTTGATGGGTGGTTGGTCTTCTCTCTAGGAAAATCTAAGTCTTTTCTTATAAAAATCCAAGGGATGCCTTGGTGTATCTTCACAAAGGTGTCTCCATTCAATGAATCTTCTAGAAGTTGCCTCATCAAAAGCCAATTGAATGAATTTTCATATTCATGGGCTATCTCCCACATTTTTATCATGGGTTACTTCAAACACCTCTTCAAAAATCTGTTTGAATTAAATAATTCATCACATAACTACTTCTGGAGCTTGATTACGGGGTATCTGGCGCTTAGGCGCGAGACCTCTGGCGCTTAGGTGCCCCAGTTCGTTTTTGCTCCAAATTTGACCCTTTTCACTCCTTTTAGTATTTTCCATCAATTTTATTATACCTAAAAGAAAAACACAGAAACACCTTTTATTAAAGCGCAATATCTCAAAAATAGGTATAGAAATGTGTATAAAACACTATATATTTTAGGTGTATCAGAATGCTCTGATCATGCCACATCTTCATCTTTTCTTTATAAATCTTAACACTCTCATAAGATTCATTCATTATCTCTTCAATCTCATTTAATTACAATAGTATTTTCTCACCAGCATCCTTTAAATTGTAATTAAATTCTTTAATAGTCCAATATGATTTATGCTCAAGTTCAACTAGTAAATGATAAGCTTTCCCAAATATTAGCCTTTATGAGGACATTCCTATAGGAGTTCTATATGCAATCCTATAAGCCCACAAAGCATAGCCAAGTTTGGCTGACCAATCCATTTTTGTTGGATTCACAGATTTTTCCAATATTCTTTTAATTTGATGATTGGATAATTCAACTAAACCACTTGTCTGAGGATGATAAGCAGTAGCAATTTGATGGTTGATATGATATTTCTTTAATAATTTCTCCATTATTTCATTTTAAAATGACTTTCCTCGTCAGTTATGATCACTCTCGACATCCCAAATCTACAAAATATGTTGGTTCTTAAAAACTTTGCAACACTTTGAGCATCACATCAAGGTAAAGGAACAGCTTCTATATATTTGGATACATAGTCTACTACTATCAATATATATAAATTTCTGAAAGATGATATAAATGGTCCCACAAAATCTAATCCCCAAACATTAAATATCTCAACTTCCAACACATAATTAAGGGGCATCTCATTTCTTCTAGAAATATTTCCTACTCGTTAACATTAATCACAAATTTTTATATAAGCATTAAAATCTCTAAGAATTGTAAGACAATAAAATCTTGATGTAAAATTTTGTATGTCATTTTATCCACACTAAAATGTCCACCAAAATCAGAATTGTGACATTTTTGGATAATTTCATAAGTTTCTTCTAAAGGCACACATCTTTGAATAATTAGATCTTTTCCTTGTTTATATAAAAATGGGTCATCCCAAATAAAAATGGGTCATCCCAAAAATAAGTCTTAGCTTTAGATAAAAATTTCCTCTTTTGTTGGTATGTAATTCCATAGAGTATAATATCACTAACAAAAAATTTCATAATGTCGGCATACCATGAAACACGCCACTCATTAATACTGAACAATTCTTCATCTGTAAATTGTTCATTGATTTATTTTTCAAAACAGAGTGGTGTTTATAATTCAAGCCTGGATAGATGAACAACAATTTGATTTTTAGCTCCCTTCCTATCTATTATCTCAAAGTCAAATTCTTATAAAAGAAGAATCCATCATAGCAGTGTTGATTTTGCATCCTTCTTTTTCATTAAATATTTAATAGTAGAATGATCAGCATGCATAATACATCTAGTTCCAATTAAGTATGATCTGAATTTATCAAAAGCATATAAAATTGCTAATAACTCTTTCTCAGTGGTGGTATAATTAATTTTAGCTTCATTAAGAGTTTTACTAGCATAGTAAGTAACTTTGAAAACCTTATCATGTTTTTTCCTAAAGCAACTCTAATAGCATAATCACTTGCATCACACATAAGTTCAAAAGGGTTTTCCCAATCTGATGAAACAATAATTGGTGCAATGACTAATTTTTTTTTTAATAGCTCAAAAAATTTTAGGCACTCCTTATCAAAATTAAAAATTACATCTTTTTCAAGCAAATGACATAGAGGCTTAACAATTTTTTAAAAGTCTTTAATATATAGCTTGTAGAATCCAACATGTCCTAAAAAACTACTAATTTCCCTCACACTTGTTGGGTAAGGTAAATTAGCGATCACTTGAATTTTCGCAGGGTCTACTTCCATACCATTTTATGATATATAATGTCCTAAAACAACTCCCCCTGCTACCATGAATTTGCATTTTTCTGAATTAAGGACTAAATTTGTTTCTTCTCAGAGTTTAGGAATTCTCGAGAAATGTTCTAAACATGATTCAAATAAAGTTTCAAACACTAAAAAAATCATCCATAAGTCGTTCAATTCCTTTTTCAATTAAATCATAGAAAATATCCATCATACATCTTTGAAATGCTTTGAAATGTACCAGGGGCATTAATGTACCAGGGGCATTACATAAACCAAAGGACATTCTTTTTAAGAGAAAATGTACCATAAGGATTGGTAAAAGGTTTTTTCTCTTGATCCTCAAAAAGCTATTTCTATTTGATGATAACTGGTATATCCATCTAGAAAATAAAAGTGTTTATGACCAGCTAGTCTATCCAACATTTAATCTAGAAAGGGTAGTGGAAAATGATCTTTCATAGTGGCAAGATTTAATTTTTGTAATCAATGCATATTTGCCACTCTGTAAATTGCCTTGTTGGAAATAACTCATTTTGTTCATTCATAATCATAGTCACTCCTCTTTTTAGAGGAACACAGTGAATATGACTACCCCATGCACTATCTGAAATAGGGAAGATACTTCTAGCATCCAACCACATTAATATTTCTTTCTTAACAACTTCTTTCATGGTAGGATTCAATCTCTTTTGAGGATCAACCATTGGTTTGCAGTTCTCTTCCATATAAATTCTATGCATACAAATTGAAGGTCTGATTCTTTTAATATAAGCAATTGCCCATCCAAAGGCTTTCTTATAATTCTTTATAGTTTTCATTAAACTTAGTTCTTCTTCTGTAGTTAATTTTGAGGAAATTATAAGAGGTAATGTTGAGAAATCACCTAAAAAGACATATTTTAAATGCTCAGGATGTAACTTCAACTCAATTTCAGGAGCTTTTTTAATCGATGAAAAAAAAAGATTTATCTTTTCTGTCGTGTCCAAAACTTAAAAGCTTTCTCGAACATAATTTGAATCTTCTTTATATAAATCTTCAAATTGATCAAATTCCTCCTCTTGCTCATGTTCCAACTCTTTCTTTTCAGATTTTTCTTCAAAAGTTATTTTGAAATGACATTCACTCATATATCATATTACATTCATTCTGTAACATTCATCATCTTTACTTTTTGTAGGATACTTCATTGATTTGGAAATATTAAACGTAATTGTTTGATCATTGACATGCATAGTATGCATAGTTAATTTCCCTTTAGTTAATTTCCCTTTATGCACATTTATCATTGCTCTTCCTGTAGCTAGGAAATATCTCCCCAAAATGATAGCTATTTATTTATCTTCCTCTATATCTAGCACATTCAACCGGAAAGACAAATTGATCCACTTTCTCTAAAACAACTTCTATAACTCTCTTAGGATATGTTGTTGAATGTTTTGCTAACTGCAGAGTTATTGTGGTAGGGGATATTTTTCCTAATCCTAATCTTTTAAATATAGATAATGGTATAAGCTTGATGCTTGCACCTAAATCACATAAAGCTTTCCCATAAAATTTGTCTTCTATTACACATGGAATTGTGATGCTACCAGGATCTTTAAGCTTTTCAGGAAGCTTTTTCTGAATTATAGCACCGTACTCCTCACTAAGTGCAATAGTCTCATTATCTTCAGACTTCCTTTTCCTGTTAAGAATATCCTTCATAAACTTCACATAGCTTGGCATTTTTTCTTAGGCTTCAACAAATGGAATATTAATTGTAAGCTCCTTAAAGATTTCCAAAAATTTTAAAAATTATTTATCCAACTTTTATTGACGAAGTCTCTGAGGAAATAGAGGTGGTGGCTATTTCAATTCAATTTTATGTGGAGAAATAAGTCTTTTTAAACCTTTCAGAGCATCCTGTTCAGGCTCTTCAATTTCTTCTCTCTCTACTTCAATCTCTTTTTAAACTCTACCTTCCAGTTCTCTTCCACTTCTAAGTTGAACGACTTTTACTTGCCCTTTATTGTGGTATTTTAGATTTACTTCAGTATTACTAAGAAGTGTTACTTGGGATCTATTACTTAATGAATTTGTTATTTTTCCCAATTGATCCTCAATATTTCTAATTATAGCTCCTTGACTTTGTAACTGATTTCCAATTTGTAACACCACTTCTTCTATAGATAACTTTTTCTCCTGGAATTGTGGATTACTGTTAAAACCTGGAGGATAAGAAAGCCTATAATTACTATTACATTGGTTGTTCTAGTTTCTCAGTGGGTTTACTTGATTGTTCCCCCATTGCTAATTATTACCATCCGAAGTATTGTTCCAGTTAAAGTTAGGATGATTTTTCCAACCTTGGTTACAATAATTTGAATATGGGTTATTCTGCTTGTTATTTTTGTCATTCAAAGTTTTTAATGATGCTTGAGAATCTACCATTTGACCTAATGAATTCTATTCAATCATTGCAATTATTTGAGAAAAATTCATTCCAAATTGGTCTAACTTCCTTGAAATTGTAGCATTTTGATTTGCTAACATTGCAAAAGCATCAGATTCATGAATAATGGCTACTTTCTTAGGATTTACCCTCTCGAAAAGCCATTGAAAATTATTAGTAGTCATCTCTTCAATTAAAGCATAAGTGTATAAAATGGTTTCGACATCAATAAACCACCGATAGCGGCATCCATAATAGATCTAAGATATCCAACTAATCTATTGTAAAAGGTTTGAATTATTAACCAATCTGGAATAACATGGTGTGAACCCTTTCTTAGTAAATCCTTAAATTGTTCTCATGCTTCATAAATAGATTCCCCTTCAAACTATAAAAAAGGAGTAATATCATTTATAAACTTCGTATTTTTTTATGGTGGAAAATATTTAACAAGAAATTTTTGCTCTAAATCACCCCAAGTTCTGATAGATCTATAAGAAATTTCTGCTCTAAATCACCCCAAGTTCTGATAGATCTATAAGAAATTTCTGCTCTAAATCCTCAAACTGATTATTTGATACCATTTGGATATTAGCAGGTTTAAGTTCAAATTAATTAGCCACTGCAATAGGTTTTTCAGTACTACAATGAAGTCCATCCAACATAGGGTTTGCATAATATCTTATAGGTCTAAATTCTTAATTAATTTCAGCATTTTGATTACTTTGGTTTGCCATTTCTTGAAATTTTTAGTCTTTTTTTGTAATTTTGATTTATTTTTATTTTTCTAATAGTTCTTTCTCATTCAAAATTGTAGGGTACTAGTCTTGTAGAACCTGAACTATGCATACATTACTACGAAACACATAAAATAAAATCACACAAATAAGAACTTATATAAAAACAACACTACAATATTCTTATAACAAATCTAAAGTTTAAATAAGGTTTTTTTTTAATAAATAGAAATTTGCTTTCTAAAAATTTCTTCAAAAATTTTATATTTTCTATCCCTGGAAACAGCGTCAAAAACTTGTTCCTGATTTTATATGATAGTATGATGTATGCGATTATATTCTTAATTTTTTTCTCACTTATAATTCTTACTTTGCAACGATGATAAAAACTTTATCACCAACAACAGCTAGGCAAAAATTTGACTTCAAATTAAATAAGAATGAAATTATGATATTTAATTATGGGATACTATGCAAGTATATGTATCATTATGAAGTAATATAGGACTTTTGAATTAAACCTCAAATATCGAACCCACAGAGACAAAAGACAATATGAAATTAAAATCAGAAGAAATTAGATAACAATTTCTACTTAGTAAAATATTCTTACTCAAACTTTAGATGTTATAATAGGAATGAAAATTTGATTTTTTTGTAATTTTTGATAAATGTAATTATTTTTTTGTAATTTTTGATAAATGAAAGTAAAGTAAACAACTAACTTAATTATAATAGATATTTGTAAAATGAAGACAATATAAATAAAATATCTTTTTTCTTATCATGAATTAGTAACAAGTATAGGAATTCTATTGTGGAAGCATTCAACCCGTGTTCTGCCAAACAAGAGCAATAATATTCTTTACCCTTACTAGAGATGTTATAAAGAACATTGACTAATTTAAAGTTTGAATAGTCTTGAAGACGAGTTAGGTAGGGAAGTTACTAGCTCTCACTTTAGAGTTCCCTCTTCTTTCTCCACCTAGGGGCTAACATCTTGTATCAAAACCTAAAACTATAAACCAAATTGGGGGTTTTAGTTTGTCACACATAAGTCTTCTAATTCTACACCTTTCAAATTTTATTTCCTTATTTATTTGCACTTAATGATATGAATTACATTCTCATCCATAAAATCTTATATGATTCTTACCATTTGTTGACTGAGATAATTTCATCTCAGATCTTACATGTTGTCACAATCAATATTAACATCTTAATTGGCCAAATCAAGAAGTAAATGAAGTACAAGGTTTAAAATCATCACAACTTATTCCAACATTAACGATAAATACTTCACACAACTTCCATCCAATACTTAATCACTTATCATGTTAAGGAAAAATATAAAGAAAACTACTCAGAATTCATGGAGAAAACACCACCACACTTAAGTATGAAAGTAGAAATCATGCAAATAAATAAGAAGTCTAAATTAAAACCTAATGTAGTTATAAAGAAATTTGGTCACAAATATAAAAACTTATCTCAAATCATCTGCACCAAACTCTTGAAGTTCCTTTGAATCTCTTCCTTCTCTTACAATACAAACTACAACTTGAAATAAAAAGAAAAGGGGGCAGAGATATAAAGAAGTAGTGGCATCTAAGAGTCTATCAAAAAGAAGAGAAGGGAGAGAGAGAGACAGAGAGATAATTCTTCAATCCAGTCCAGTTTTCTTTTATAATTTTTTAAAAGGTGTCTTGGTGTTTTATTAGATCCATTCTTATAAGTAATAAGATGCTCATCTATTTTCTTGAATAAAAGTATTAGTAATAACAAAATCATATGCTAAAGCAAACTAAAAAATAACTCTACCTTCTTAATTAGTCACTCCAAAACTATAGCCACCATGAATATTTATAATATTTTCTACCACTCTACCGACATGTCAATTTAAATCTCTTCCAATTAATTTTTTTCTTAAATAGGTATCATTTGTATTAAATTTTCCAAGTCATTCCAGAATTTATCCTTATACCCTTTATCTAAACATACTTGAGGAGCATAAGCACTTATAAAATTAAAAATTTTATTATCAATGATAATCTTAAGAGCTATAATTCAATCTCAAACTCTATTAATTTTTACAGTATTACATTTCAAACACTTATCTATAATTTCACCTACACCATTTCTAGTGTGAGTCTTACCAGAATACCAGAGTTTATAACCCAAGTTATCAATCTCCTTAACCTTTTCTTCAACACATTTAGTTTCTTGAATACATAAGATGAATACATAAGATATTAATCTTTCTATGAATCTTAATATCAACTAATTCCATTAATTTTTCATTGAGAGTACCTAGATTCCAATATCCTATCTTAATATTAGTTTCATTTACTTCATGGACTAACTTCTTTACTCACATCCATCGGTAATATGGGAACCCTTGCTTATTTGACACTACACCTAGGCATCGGTGTAGCGGCCCTTACAAACTTTTCACTGTATTCAGGCTATACAACGCATTACTTCAAGGGGACGCCCTAGCACTTACACAATGATCAAAAGGAATCATGCCATGATTTTTTCTCTTTTCTAGAACGCTTAGGATTTTTGAAGAATTGTTTTTTAAGGCTTGATTTAGTTTGAAATTTGACAACATTTTGATAGTTTCAATGTTATTCTCATTAAAGGTGATACATCAATTGAGGCCTTTCTACCACTCATAGAAAAACATGTAGAGTTAGTGACTTTTGGCTCAGGGGTCTTCAAACGTACCACGCTTAAAAAACATTATGGAGATTTTTATACTTGAAAAAATAATGATAATAAAAACACACACACGGAGCCATTCTCTCGCATTTCTATGATATAGATAGGTCCCTTAGGCTTAAAAAACATGCATGTGGCTTGAGATACCTGCAAATAAAAGCCCACAACACACATGTTTTCTCCATTAACACAACAATACAATAAAAATTCTAAAGCCTTCTTTTTTATTCTTTTTTAATAGTAAAATTCTTGTCCACATTTATTTGTAACAAAGCAAGCAGGACTGACCCATGTAATTATTTAGTTTTTTGGCAAAAAACTTCACCCAATTTCTTTAGGCGACTAGTGTGCAAAATAAATATGTTATAGAGTTTAGAATTTAATTTATAGTTTACACACTAGGGGTTCTACACAAGCATATGTATCGTTCAAGTAATATAAGGCTCTAATGGAGTTCTGGTTATTGATCCCATAGAGAAGCAGGGTAAGAAATCCCTGAGGCTAAGTTCTAGTCTACTAGTATCAGGACTTAGTTTGGAATGTTGATTAGGGGTGTTTTTCTATCGACTACTCCTAAATAAAAACTTAAATCTAAAGTTAAACCTTATTAGATCAATTTGTTTGGTAAATTTTGAGATGTGAAAACAACATTTCTCTTGTGGGGGCTTAGGTAATGTGTAGGAATGAGATGCTTAGAATCTAATGTAGCCAGTGAAAATAGTAGCAAAAATCTAGGTTACCCTCTTCTGAGTGTATAAGTTAGCTTAGTTAACCATGGTTTCATTCCTTAAAATAACTAGATTGTCATGGAAAAACTTCTATCTTGTCACCCTAGAGTCTCCTTCTCTTAATAACCCTCTAATTGGCTCAATATTAGATTTAAGGTAAGGAGTCCTAGATCAAATTAGATAGGAATCTAGCTTCTCAACCTAGAAACACCAATTTACACCAAATCAACAAATATCTCCCTAACATTGCATTGAATCTTCCTTCTACTTTTCTTTCACCCATAAGTTCAGTGTGGTTCCTTCTAGTTGTTAAAGCCATAACCCTCTTAGAACTTATGGGTTTACAACAAATTTTAACATACCAGTTGGCTAGATTGATTAGTAAATAAAGCATGAAGTAAGAACCATCATTATCATATGAAAAGCCTATTTTAACATGCATCCTAACATCCTAAACATTCATCCAACTCATTCTAAAAGAAAATTACAAGAATTTTACTTTACAAAGTAGGTGTCTGATGTGTCCCTACTGTGTCTTATTTTTCTGTGTGTTTTATGTCAATTTAAATCCTCAATAATAGTGCCAAAAAGTTGACCTATCCTTACACAGTAATTTTGAAATGTTATAAAATATAAAAATAGTTCACACACTAGTGGTTAAACGCCAGTGCACGTATGACTTTAAGTAATATAGGGCTTTCTTTCAGTATCGATCCTACGGAGTACAATGTAAGAAATTCCTTAGGCTAATTCTAGTATACTACTATCTCTCCTTAGTTTGGAAGGTTGATTTAAGTGGTTTTTCTAACAAGTACTCCTAAAGGTAAGTCTTAAGTTTAAAACAACAAACAACTACTCCAAAATGAAAATATTAATTTTAATTTTAACCCTTTATGGATGAATCAACTTGGAGAATTTTGAGATATTAAAAGTTATTACTCTTATGTAGTGAATTGGATAATATATAGGAATGAGATACATTAAATTTTATATGTGCCAAATAGGAGTAATCCTATTCTTTACCCTCTGAGAGTGTATAAATTTCATTGAATAATCCAGAGTTTGATCCCTAAATCTGTAGTTAGGTTGAGAGGATATTGGCTGTCACTTCAGAGCTCCCATTTCCCCCTCGACTGAGGTCTTGCCTAAGGGCTAACAATCTTGCTTTAGTTTCCAACCAATTGGACTAAATTGAGGATTTCAGTTTGTTACCCTAAAATCTCCAATTCTATGCCCATCATAGTATATTTCTCTATTTATTTGCACTCAAACCCATGGACTACATTCTTTTCCATGAAATTAAATGTGATTCTTACTTCGTTGTCCTTTTGAAACTTATGTTTCTCAACAAATTTTAATATTACAACATGCCTAAATTGCAATTTAAACGAAATTTAACTAAAAATCATCACATTTATAATTATATAACATACTAACATGCATCCCAAAATCCTACACATGAATCCTACTCACTGTAAAAGAAAAGTAAAATGAAAATAATGGCATAATCTTCTTATGCTACTATTTCCAAACAAGAAGAAAGAGTAAGAAAAATTACTCACAAAGCATGAAGAAAACATGAAATAAAACTTCATTACATCAAAGCAAATTCAATAGAAATGTTTACAAAATTATAAGATAATTAAGAACACAATACTTAGCTTTTTCCCTTTGAAAGAAAGATGAAAATCTCTCCCACAAAGTCTCTTGCTGATCCTTACAATTCTAGTACAATTCCTTACAGATTCTCTCAAAATCCCCTCTCCAATCTCTCCAGAAAAGGTAAACATCTACATTTCTACTCCTATTCTATAATCTCTAAACATTCCTCTCATTTTTCCCCTCATACACACACCTTCATATCTTCTATGAGAGGCGTCACCCCCTATATTTTAAAGAAACACAAAATTCCTCCTTTTTCTTAAAAGAGACATCTTTTCATTCCAAGAGACAAATATCTTCATCCAAGAAACATATCTCTTCATTCAAGAGCCTTTTCCAAGTGTCAAGATTCATTCAAGATTCATTGAACCACTCCATGGAACCACTCCATGGGGCGTTTGATTCACTTTGAGCCTTTTAGAAAATCTCAAAATAGTAAAAAACTGCCAAAAATTCATCAAAACCCATCTCTGACGCCTGCGACGCCAATTTCTAATGCCTCTGACATCGGTTTCTGGTGCCTCTGTCATCTGTTCTATGGATTTTGGTGCTTCTGGAACCTCTGAAGGCTCCCTGCAGTAGCTCCACCATTTTGCTCTATTTGGTTGCATTTGGCTCCATTTCAGCTTTTTTCACCCCGTTTCAGTTGTGTTTCACTCCTAAAAGATATACTTACAAGATAAGCATGAAAACAACATTTCTTTAAATTTTAATTTCATTAAAAAAATATGTGATAAATGTAAAGGAGATTAAGCATAGGAAAACATATCAAAAGGTGTTAGGTCAGAATTTTCTGTCTTGCTTGTCTTTACTCAAAATTGCACCGTTTTTGCTTCCTTTTCTCCAATAGTTCATTTCTTGTATCTGAAGCCAAAAATATACAAAATATCTTCCTTTAAAGTGCAATATCATTACAAATGTGCATAAAATGAGCATTAAATGTACTCTAAAACAGGTAATTTTTGGGTGCATCAGTGTCACACACAATAGAAAGCTTCATTGAATTAAAGTAAATCTGCTAGATAAGTGTTTGCAATAAGTACATGATAATGAAGAACAAATACTTAGTTTTTTTCCTCTGAAAGAAAGATGAAAATCCCTCTAACCAAGTCTCTTGCTGATCCATGTAATGCGCATAGAATCCCTTACAGATATATCTCAAAAATCCTCACACCAATCTCTCCAGAAAAGGTAAAATTATATATTTCTTACTCCTATCTATGACCTCTCAGCCTTCCTATAGAACTTTAGGACTTAGAAATGTCAAAAAGTGCCTTTCCAACCATCCAGATTTGTCAAATAACTCTTGGGGGCATGTAGAAACAGCCCCTGGATATTTTGGGTGCCTAGGTGCCAGTCTGTAGCACCTACGCACTATTTTCTTTGTTTTTCAGGTAGAAACTAGCGTCTAAGTGCCAACCTACTGACAACACCCCCATTTGCTCTTATTTGCCTCCGTTTTGCCCCGTTTTAGCTTCAATCTGCTCTAATTGTTATACCTACAAGATAAACATGAAAATAACATTTCTTTAAAGTACAAATTTATTTAAAATATGTGATAAATATAAAACAAATTAAGCATAAAAAATACATATCAAAATTCCTCAAACTTAGATGTTACTTGTCCTCAAATAACAATATAACTTTAAAAACTAATGATTTGAGGTAGTGGGTTTTAGTAGAGTTTCCTATAATTTTATCTCAAAAATTTTGTTGTGTAACTTGGGAGAAATTTTTCCAAATTAACCTAAGACTAGGGTGTAAGAATATCTTAGATTCAACTTAGGGTATTGAAATTTGCAAACTAGAGATTCTTATAAGGCTTAAAATAGAATTTAAGCACCCTATCTATACCAATATCACCAACATTTTTTTTTTGAAAAAAGAATAAGCTTAGGGTTGTTTCTAAGTCTTCTTCTTTAAAAAGATTCTAGTGAAACCAATTTTTGATTCGGCTTCTCCTCAAGCTTCTCCTCACTTTTCATTTCTTTTAATTCTCTTTTTTTTCTTTTTCTTCTTTTTTCTTTTAAGATATTTTTTTAATCTTTTCTATTTTCATGTGAGGATTACTATATTTTGAATTTCATTATCCTCTTGATAGAGATAAAAACTCAAAACTTTCCCCCACTTTTAAAAAGTGTAAGCATTAATTTGAAAAGGTTTCAATAAAGGCTCAATTTTCATGAAGTGTAAATCTAAGAATATTAGCTTTCCAAATATTTAACTCATTTCTACCATGAATAGAAAAATCATTTTTCTAATGTTTCCTACAAAATATTTTAACTTTAGATCATTTTTCTTCACATAAGATCCCAATTAAGTTTTTTGCTAATATTTTTAAAATCAAAATTATAATAACTTAAAGAGAACACCACATGTCACAAGTCATTTTAAAAGTATATCAAATTAAATACAGGCTACTGAGGACAAATAAAGTTTAATTTTAAAATTTGTCATTCACCAAACTTGATTTTTAACATGTATAACATTCAGTACGGAAAATATAAGTAGGAAGAAAAACAACTCAGAAATGCTATCTACCATAAATCCCTATCAGAAACATCTACAAATCTTCTTCAGGACAGAACAATGTGTAGCAGAAAGTAAATCTAATCTAAAACATGTTGAAATGAAATTAAACTAAGTAAAAGGCTAACTAGCACTACAAATATCAACATAGGAATATATATTTTATTGTTCTTCAAGTTCTCTATAATGTAGTAACACATACACAAACATCAACACATAAATGAGGTTAATTCTTCCTCCATATCATCACACCTCCTTTCCTTAGTCCCAATTCTAATGGAATCACTTCACTGATCAAATGGGTACTTTTAAATGCTTTTAAGGCCAAACCCCATGAACACGATTATCCCTGATATATTGGCTCTGAGCATCATCTTAGGCTTCAATTTATCCCTTTATGTATGAACCAATAAAAATTATATGGGTAGGGCAAGATCATCCCTGGTTTATTCTTCAATTGGTTTATTTAACCATATTGAAGAAAATAAGGTCAGATAAAGGAGGTAATAAAATTTAGATGGACCTGTTCTATGTCCAAACTCATCATGTCTCCCGTTAATACTCAAGTCTGGTTTAGAACTGAGCTATAATGTACTCGTTAATCCAACTACTACCATATACTAATATAAGTCTAGTCACAACGAGAAGTTAAGGATTCACCTCACTCATGATACACGAAGATCAAATCATTCCACTAACAATCCACACATCCACAAAAATGAATCAAACTGATCAATCCACACTAAAGCCAACACATCACACCTCAAATAATTAAAACTCACAAACACATTAACACAAATAAGATATGGGTTGCCTCCCATGAAGTGTTTGGTTTATGTTTTAGGACTCTAGTAAATTTACTTATTGGATTGGACCTGAGGATGTGAAAGTCACATTTGGGAGTAGCAAGTTGTGTTTGGACTTCTAATATTTGTCAAATTTTAAAAGAAGTTTAATCCTATAAATGAGGAGCTTTTCATGGGAAACCTTCAGCTGATGGGAATCACTAAAAAGATTTTGCTCTACCGTACATGTAATCTAAGTTTTAGAACCATTATCATCAAGCATATAGAGCAACTAGTTTATCGAGATGATCTCATGCTAATATCCTACTAAGTGGTTGGATTTCTAGTTTTTTTGTGAGAAGATATTTTAGTTCAACATGCTGCATTGTTGAATAATTCATGTCAGTTATGTTCATATAATGATAGCTATTTATCATAATAAACTGTTGAGTCATCCTTAGCAGTCAGTTACTCATCATCTGCAATTTTTAGTGTGAGCGGGGATTTGTTGCAAGTAGAATTTTGGGCTACTTGGTTGTGTCCTTTTGTTCTCCCCCTCTGAGAAATATTTGCTTGGTTAAGTGCATTTTTAGTAGCTAACTAGATTTCTCGAAGCTAGAGGCTTTCTATAGCTCCTATAACATTAGCTAAGATATTCAGATTTTTCAGGGTCACCCCTGAGGATCTGCCATGTGATTTACAAGATCTTACTTTGTCTTAGCCAAACCTTCATGCTTGGGCACATCTTCATATACATGAAGCTTTTGCCCGCTTGACACATCCTTCATATTGTGCATAGAAGGGATATCCTATAGTTATGTAGTCGTCTCAGGTGTCATCTGCTTTGGAAGAGGAATATGCATGCCTTTTTTTCCTTACTTTGCACTTAATTGTGGATATATTTGATCCTCATCCTCATTTGAGGGAGGTAGAGCTTATAGATGGGATCAATAGACTTGGTGGATACACGTTGCTTTTTAAAAGGTGAGCTATGAAAGTTACTGAGTACTTCATTAGTATGTGCCTAAGCTGGTTGTGTTGTTGATTTGGTCATTCAATCATTTTGGAGGGTTGTCAAACTAATCAAGCAGCTCATTAATTTGACTATTCACAAGCAACAACATATGCATGAGGCCTGTTATTTTAGGGATCATTGATGTCCTTAAGACAGGCTCAGTGTTGTTTGAGACCCGACTTCATACAATTTAGATGATGTAGGCACACCTGCTCTAACTTGGCATTGGTTCTTGGTTCTGCATAGCTCCTCCTGATAGTTATACTAATCCCAGTTATACTCGTCTAAATTAGATCAAGCTATATTTTGCCCCTTTCTTAGAGCGTGGCAACCAGAAGTATGATTGTAAGGAAAAGCAGTTGGGGTTTTACAAGATCAGACTTCTCAAAAATTTACTTACATAACAAAGATAGTAGAGGTAAATTAACCATTAGTTACTTTTCATTATTTTGTTAGTCAACATAAATATCAATATTATGCATTATTTTATCAACTCAGTTGCTTTTCTTATTATTTCATCATTTTTCATGGATGCATGTACAAAGGGTGGTGAACCTATTATGAAGGAAAAGAATGTTCCTTCGCCGATTAGGAGCGAGCTAGAGAGTCGTCACCGCAGTATGCGAGGTTCCTCTATTAACAGAGAGGCATGCACACTCTTAAGCTAGGGAGCCTCCCAATTATTCCATAGATTTAAGTGTTAGATCTATCATATGCTAATTCTTGATGCTAGAGGAGATCTCTTCTGAATCAAGGATGTCAGTTGATGTGTAATCAACACCATTTATAGATTTTGGGATAGACAAAAGAGGTTATATCATTGATGGGCTCTCTTCATGATTCCTTATTCATCATTTGGGTCTAAAGAGTCATTTAGAGTGAGATCGCCACTTGTGGAGATGCACGATCCACCTGAGCCGGTCCTGATGACTCTATATCTAGTCCTTAAACCCGGGACACTTCTTTCACAAAGCCCTCCAATAGTTATTGTAGACTCGAGTATAGGTATAATATTTACCTTATATTTCAATTTGTATATTATTAATTATCATTATGCTGTAATGTTGATTAGTCATTATTTTTTTTCCTTATAGAGTGCCTCAAAAATTTGAGTATGAGTAAGAGATTCATTATGGACCTCCTTCTTTTGCTGATTTGGGACATAAAGATATGCATGAGTATAATCTATCATTTTTGTGGAACTTGATCTTTGAGTTGAATCTACATTCACCACAGTCCTTGGAATGTTTTATAGTAGCTATAATTGCAACCTTGAACTTTCTACTGCACTTTAGTTTAGGTTGGAGATCTCACATACTTGGAGACCATGTGTAGGGAGGTTGAGTTCTTGGTCTGTAGGCATAGGTCACAAACCATTGATCAGGGTGTTTCTAACCTTCAAGAGAGGGTGAGAAGGTGTACCGTGGGGCAGCTGATGTCGTTCTCAATGAACTTGACAGGTGTTTTGAGACTCTTTGTAGGTCTCAATAATATTATTTGACTTCATCCATTAAGATCACTAGTATGGCTAGTCAGATGAAGAACCTCTTGAAGGAGGATGGAAATATGATGTCGTGTAAGGCTAACCTTGATGCATAGCATGCCAGAGAGTCTCGGGTGATGGAGATAGAGTGATGTTAACTTTAGGTCTATTACCAGACTAAGTTGGATTCTGAGTCTACTTTGACTCAGGCTGTAGATAATCTATAAGCCACTGAGGTTGAGTACCAGACTCTTACCAGGCATAACTTTGAGTTTTACTAGCTCATCAACGACGATATGCTATACTTTTCCTTCTCTTATACTTAGATGTCATGTGATATACTCCTTATTTATTGTATCCAGATGTTACGTACTCCTTATCCATTAGTAAAAATCTTTTTCTTCCTGATATGATTTTTTTATTCATTTATACTTTATGATAATGACATACATATATTTCTCTTTTTTCATAACTACATGAATGTTCTTGGTGGCTTTTTCACTGCAGCCTTAGTTTTTTTAGTGAGAAAAGCAACCCATGAACAACCATAAGCTTGTGTAGTTTGACCTTTAGAACCAATATGAGTTTAAACTAAGGTTATTAATGGATTCACTCTCTCGTCATCATCATATTGGAAAACATGGGCTTTTACACTATGGCCTTAGCTTTTTTAGTGCAAAGAGAAAGAAACTTTGCAATATGCTTATTGAGTCTGACCCTTAAGATTTACTCAAATCCTAGACTTGAGCATGAAATAGACTTTTACTTTTGTCATTATCTGATTGACAAAATTAAGGCTCTTTCATAATGATGTTAGTTAATGGATTCACACTCTCGTCATTATCAAATTGGAAAACATGGGCTCTTACACTATGGTCTTAGCTTTTTTAGTGCAAAGATAAAGCAACTTTGCAATATGCTTATTGAGTCTGACCCTTAAGATTTACTCAAATCCTAGACTTGGGCATGAAATAGACTTTTACTTTTGTCATTGTTTGATTGACAAAATTAGGGCTCTTTCACAATGACGTTAGCATATTGAGTGCAAAGAGCAACCAACGATTCTACCATAGACTAGTAGTTGTTAGCCTCCAAAACTCATTTGAGTCCTAGACTTGAGCATAAAGGGATTGTTGCTTCTCCAACTTAACTAGTTGTAGCTTATGAATTTGGAAGATTTCTTGCCCAACATTTAGAAACTTGGCAAGTTATTAGAGAAACCTCTAAACTTTTAAGATTCTCTAAGGAATTTTGTCAAAATGTGTTAGGTGGCCAAAAAATTCTTCTTTTTCATTGACAACTTAAACATCTTCATGAGAATCTCGACATAAAAGCACACTTGAGTAACTTTGGAATATCAACTTTTAACATGATGTTACCCAAAATTATTAAGGAATTTTGGAGATGCCAACATTTTTTGATGTGAAATGATTAAATAAATCTTGGGATTCTGACATTCGGTGCAATGTCGACCCAAATGATTAAAGAGTTCTAGAAATTTTAGTATTTAGCATGATGCCAACCAAGATAATTGAAGGATTCTAAGGATATCGATGTTTAGTGTGAAGTCAACCCAGATGATTGAATAATTTTGGGGATCTCAACATTTAACACGATGTTGACCCAAATGATTAAATATTTTTTGGGACCTCAGCATTTAGCGCTTTGCCAACCCAAATGATTGAATAATTATGGGGCTCTATGCATTTGGTGTAATATTGACTCAAATAATTAAAAAATCATGGGGATCTTAGCATTCAACGCAATGTCAACCCAAGTGATTAAAAGATTTTGGGGATCTTAATTTTTAGCATAACATGAAATCAAATGTATTAAGAATTTTAGAAATCTCAATTTTTTTTGCACGATGTCAACCAAAATGATTAAAGTATTATGAGGATCTCATCATTTAGCGTTATTTCAACCTAAGTGATTGAAAGACTGTGAGGATCTCAAAGTTTATCATGATGTCAACCCAGATTATTGAAGTATTATGAGGATCTCAACAATTAACATGATGTCTAGTATGATGATTGAAGGATTCTAAGGATCTCAGTGTTTAGCATGATGTTGACTCATATGATTAAAAGATTCTGTTGATCTCAGTATTTAGCATGACGTTGAACTAGTTTATTAAAAAATTTCTTTGTAAAAATATGATGTTAGCTTGGAAATGCTAAATAACAAATGCCCAACTTATAGGGGAATTTAAATTGCATGAAGCATTCTTTTAAGGGATATCAATTTCTAATGCAATCTCACTCAAACAAATATAAAAATAAAATAAAGAGAGGCCACCTACTTTGTAGGGAAGATTTCAGTAGCATAAAATATTTTTGGGATCTCATAATTCAACATGACATCACCCATATTAAATAAATAAATAAATAAAATAAAATGCCCCTATCTCACAAATGGAATTTGGGTGGTAGAAAATTTGGGGTTTTGAAGTTTAGCGTGATGTCACCTAAATAAAAATAAATTATAATATAAATAAATTAAAATAAAATAAAGTGCCCCTGTCATGCAAGGGGAATTTTATATTTTGGTGATACAATTTTTATTATGAGAAGATAAAGTGAGATCTTAACATCTTCACATAGCGTTTTGGATGCAAACTCTTTGAATTGGTTCTTAGTTGTAGTACTTCTTCAAGTATCACCATTGATTGGTGACATTAGACACTGACCATCCAAATTGTTGAGTTGATAGGCTCCTCCTTAATACACTTTCTTGATGACATAATGAACTTTCTAATTAGGCTCAAATTTACCATCACCTTTTCTATGGGAATAATTGGTCTTCTAAGCACCAACAATAATTCTCCTTCTTGGAATGCTTGGAGATGCACCATTTTATCAAAATATCTGAACATTCTTGCTTGATAGGTTTCAAGATTTAGTTGAGCTTTTAGTCTGTCATCATCTAGGGTGTCTAACTCTTCTATTTGTAAATGAGAATCTTGTTCTTGAGCTAAATTTTATTGGATAGGTACCCAAAGTGATAAAAACTCGACTTCAAAGGGCAAAATTGCTTTAGTTCCAAACACCAAAGCATACAGAGTGGCTTTTTTTGACATTTTAGAAGTGGTTTGATAGGCCCACATTGATTTTGTCATTTTTGTAAGTGCCTTCTACCAAACAAATAGCACTTGACCAATTTCTTATTAAAGGCTTTTGCCAAGCCATTAAAACTTGGATTGTAAGTTGATAAATATCAATGATCAATTATGTATCAGTGGAAAAACTCTTAAACTTTTATACTTTTAAAAATTAGATCATTATTTGAGAAAATACGACATGGTACACCAATTCGGTAACAACATTCTGGGCAAAAGAGTTAATAACCTGCTCGACAGTAACTCCCTTGTATGGAACAACCTCAACCCATTTGGATAAATAATCTATCACTCTTAAGATGAAGAGGTGCCTCTTAGGTGATGGTAGATCAATCGATCCAATTATTTTTGTATCCTAATAGTCAAACATTTAAGATGCTATAGTTGGATGTAATGGATTAGGAGGTTTGTGTATCATATCCCCGTAGACTTGACACTCATGAAAATTTTTAGTGTGATTGATACAATCCTTTATCATTGATGACCATTAATAGCACATTATTTGATCTTAAATGACATTTTAGAGACCACTTAATGCACACTATGATGTCCTTCAAGAACCTCTGTCATGACCTTGTCAGATTCGTCAACACCCAGACAACAAAGCCGCATTTGCTCAAAGGATTTATGGTACAGGGTATCATTGACAAAATCATAGTGTAATGCCCTTTTGTTGATTTGTGCTACCATACATTTGGTCATAAGAATCTTTATATCTTTGAAATATTTGATAAATGATTTTCTCTAGTCATCTTGTTCTTCAGCCATAAAAATATAATGTTCACATCTTGTGATTATCTCAAATGTAGATTCTGCTTGTTCTATCAAAGACTCATTTGGCTATACTTGCATAATGATCTGTAGAGGATAATGAGGAGCAACCATAAATGTATCTTGCGAACTTGAACTCAATCACTCTCCCAATGAGGATTATAGATCTAGTGACTCTAGTACTTAATGAGTCATGACATTAATTATCATAGGCTCAAACTTAATATTTGTCATTTCTTTAGCCAATTATCACTAAGTAATCTACCTTACAATTATGAATTTGGGAGACTCAAGTCAAAGTAACTTCTAGGAATTACTCGAGGAGTTAACAAGCTTGCTTGTGATAGTAATCTAATTGAAGCTTGTTGATTTTTTATATGATCCAACATAGTTTATGATAAGTTGAAAATCACCATAAACATATAGATTGCTGATCTTCAAAGCAATGACTATCTTGAGGTCTGCTACTAATACCTCATATTAAGCTACATTATTGGTCTGTGGCTAAGCAAGACGACATGAATGTCTCATTATGCCTCAATCAAGGATCACATAGACAAGGCCAATTCTAGTTTGAGCCTTCAGAAGGCTAGGAGGTTATGCATGCTTAATTGAAGAGGCTCTATCAAAATAAAGTTTCCAAATTTGTAGTTTGTCATTCTCCTAAATAAACAAAATTGTTCATTGGGTAGGTCATCATTAAGCGGTGATTCTACAAGAATGTCATGTATAACAAATAAGTTTACAAAAAATTGTCCCTTTACTACTTTTGATGGAACATAGGTGATACTGAATTGCAAGAGAAGGATTTCCCATTAAGACAAGGGACCTTTTAATGCTAAACTTTTCATAAAAAAAGTTATCAAATAAATCCTTAAGATGAGCACTATTTTGTGAGACTACATGTAATGATGGAGCATTTGCTTAGAAAATATCAATGCTAAAAAGTGCTTTTCAATGGGAGAGTAGCGTACTTCTGCAAGCAATTTTCCATGAATCTTATAATGTTGTCGTATACAAGATAAGCAACTTCTCTCAAATTGGTGTTGTACGTGTTCACAGGTTTAATAGGTATTTGTTGAAGCTATGAAAAGCTTCTTAGCACTACACATTCCAACTGAAAGGGGAATCTTCTTCATCAATTTGATGAAAGGTTGGTACTAGAAGTGGAAAGTCATTCCTTGGACATCCTTTGTTAAGGTCTTCAAATCAATGCAGACATGAATTACTCATAATATTTTTTACAGAAATAATATTTGTTGTCCATTCAGTGTACTTTTATTCTTGGATGAAACCATCTTTGACAAGTTTCTTAGTTTCAACAATCACTTGCTATTAAATCTCCAATCTCATTTGTCTTGGAGCTTGTTTTACCGGTGTTGCATCTGGTTTGATTGCCAACCAGTGTACTGCCACATCTAGGGATAAGCCTGACATATTAGCAAATGTCCAAGCAAACCAATCCCTAAATTTTTAGAGTAGCACTCTTATTTAATCAATCTTTTTTCAGAAAGGAGAACACAAATGAAGTGAGGGTTGTCCTCAGCTCCCAAATTAATTTCTTTTAGCTCATCCAACATAGTAGTCTGTCCACCATCTTCTAATTATTTTAGATTGGGCTTGACGTCTACATCTTCATCTTTAGGTAGATTTACTTCATACATGTTTTCTTCATCTTAATATTCAATTTCAATTTTCTCCTCTTTTATGACATAACTGGTTGTCTTTTAGCAAGGTTTGCATTAAATAAACCCTAGACCTTTGGGAGTACAATTGTCATTTCATCTTGATGTGGGGATTATTTTGACCCCATATTCAATCATAATATCGACTTCATTGCTTAGTGATGCCATTGCTAATTCTAATCTTTTTCATCATCCATCATATTTTTGGAGAATAATGTGTATGCATCTTTGTTGACACTATCTCTTTAGATTTGAAACATTAAGTGAACTAACCATAATTGTTCTCCTCATATTCTTCAAATTTATAGAACAAATTTCCTAGTCCACCCTTCTAGGGTAAAGGGGGCATATAAAACATCTTCAATTATTTAATGTTATGTACTTCATGAGAGGCTCCTCCTTGTAGTGATGAGGCAGAATTGACATGATCATGAATAAAGCTTTTGATATTCTTAGAATAGTCATTCTCCTTTAAGAAATGTCTCGAAACCTACATCATAAGTATATTAAAACTCGTAATCCAAGTCTGAATAATATACTGAATTCTTCAAATTAATTGAGGGCTTGCATATCTTCTTTGACCGAGTTAGAACATCATCTTAATCTTCTATATCACTACCCAAATGGGGAATAGCCCTTTGCCACTTAGGTTTAGTGATTTTCATTTTAGGAAGAGTCAGTGTTGCCTTCTTTCTCCCTCTTGAATTTTCTCATTTTTCTTCATTTTACTCTTTTATATTCTTTGGATTTGATGACTCAAGCTTACAAGACTGCAACGGTTTGATTCCTTAGAATGAAATAATTAGCATTTCATAAATTTTGGCCTCATTTACGGCGAATGGTTGTATTTTGCCAAGAATTTTGTGTTCTTCATCATTCCTCTAGTTTTTTATTCATTGATGAATAGTAAATAGAACCATGTCATACACATGAAGCAATGGTTGACACAAAGGAGCTCTAAATGAAGTATCAGCATCAATGATTTGAAATTGTCTTCTATATAAGGCTCTCCAAGCTTGAGGGATAGAACAAAAGCCCCCATAGTTTTTTGACCTTTTTTTTTATTGAAACCAAGTATGAGATTTTGAACATTAAAGGACAATGACCTTAATGCTCTCAAGCACATATAATTAATTGAAGAACCAAGATCAATTAATATCCTATTAATCACCACTTTCTATTATAACATACAAAGAGTTGTTAAGCTCCGATGTTCTAAGAATGAGATCTTATTTAGATATTGTAATCGTTGGAATGTCTTCAGCTTAAAGCACTTCTATCATAGATTACACCTAAAAAATTACCTGTTCTTAGTGTACATTTCATTTTATGCACATTTTTAATAATATTACACTTTAAAGAAAGGTATTTTGCATATTTTTGTCTTCAGGTACAAGAAATGGATATTTTGTGGAAACGAGCAAAAATGGTGCAATTTGGAGCAAAATTGAGCAAAAAAGAATATTCTTTCTGGCACATTTTGATATGACTTTTCATGCTTAATCTCCTTAATATTTATGTCATATTTTTGAATGAATTTACACTTTAAAGAAAGGTTGTTTTCATGTAGGTATACCAATCTGGAGCGCAATGGAGATGAAACGGAGCCAAACATAGCTGAAATGGATTGAAATGGTGGAGCTACGTGTAGGGTGGTGCTATAGCTCCTAGAATGGAGCCATAGCACAAGAAATAGGCACTATAGCACCCAGGATGGTTATTGGATAGGTTTTTAGTGATTTTGGGCCATTCTGGGACGTTTTGGAAGCTTCTGGACAACTTGCATGCCCCATGGAGTGATTTGACTCTAGACACTTTTAAAAGCATTTGAATGAATAAATGTGTCTCTTAGAGCAAAAGGGTGTGTATTTTGGATGAAAAGATGTGTCTCTTGGAGAAAGAAGGGGTTTTAGTGTCTCTTTAAAAGGAGGGGCTTGATGCCTCTTATGACAAGAAATTAGAGGAGTCTAGAGAAGAAATTAGGAAGTGTTTTAAGAAGAGTTTGGCATGAGTTTATGGAGATGTATATTTTTTTTATGGAGAGATTGGTGAGAAATTTTGAGAGATATGAGTAAGAAAGTAAGAGCGGT
>NW_018165137.1:786287-812704 GCF_001263595.1 Phalaenopsis equestris | reverse complement strand
GCGGTTCATGGATCGACAAGAAACTTTGTTGGAGAGCTTTTTCTTCTTTCTTTTAAAAGGAAAAAGCTAAGTATTGTGTTATTCATTTCCTTATAATTATTGTAAATACTTTCTAGTAGATTTTCTTTGATTTAAATGAGGTTTCCTATTTTGTTTTATTCATGCTTCATAAGTAGTTTTCGTTACTCTTTTCTTTTAATATGAAGTAGTGGCATGTGTAAAAAAAAAAATTCATGATAGAATTATTTTTATTTTCATGTGATGAGTAATATCTTTTTTGCTTCATTGACATAACTTAACTGGCATTAAGTTATGTTAAATTTGTTGTAAGTGAAACTAAGACTTGGGAGAGCGGTGATCTCGCAACTTGAGTGCACTCACATTGATCAGTTGACTAGTAAAATAGTTTAGGCGGTAATGCAACTTAAAGGAAATATAATTTAATGATCTATTTCTATTTGATGCTTCTAGGTGACAGATAGTTACATAAAACTAATAGAATACTAAGAATACCTATACACTCGAAAGAAGGTAGGTAGACATATGTTCTTTGTTGGCACATAATTTATTGCTTAATTCTATCAATCCTTTTATTTCTTTTGTCATTATCTTCATTTTACTTTTCTTCTGCAATGAAATAAATGCATGCTTATGAATTTAGATTTTCTTAGAAATTCTCTTATTTTGTTATATTGATGGTATTTTCACCAGCATTTAATTAACTTTGCAAACTGATCTTTTGTGAGGTTAAAATCTGTTGTGAAACATAATGACCCAGGAGGGCTATGATTTTACCCAACTAGTGGATACCACATTTCATTCTAGGTAGAGCCATTGCGATCACCTATGGAGGAGTGCAAATAAATAGGGAGACAACTTTTGATGGGCGTAGAATTGGTTAGATCTAGAGTGACAGGCTACATTCTTTTCTATTTGGCTTAAGTTTTAGTACCCTGACGTTGGGATTTAGTCATCATAGTGATAAAGGCTAGGGGCATCTAGAGGTGAGAGGCTAAATAACATTGATGTGGAATTGAGATATTAAGGAATTTGTCTTAAGTTAGCTAATGTTCTTTGCTAACATCGGGAGTGGGTAAAGAATAGGTATGATCCTATTTGTCATTGACAACATTATATTTTAAGCATTTCATTCCTTCACATTATCTAAGTTTTTTAGACGTGAAGGGTAGTCTTTAATATCTCAAAATTCTCCAAAATAATTTATTCAGAAAGGTTATCTTTATATCTAGAAAAGTTATCTTTTGAATTAATATTTGCACTTAGGAATATTTATTATCATTACATTTAATATTTGCATTTAAGAGTAGTTGCTAGATAAAACACCATCTTAATCAACCTTCCAAACTAAGGCTTGACAGTAGCAAACTAGAATTAGCCTAAGGGATTTCTTACCTCGCTTCTCTGTGAGATCGATACTTGGGATCTTAAAAGAAAATCCTATATTACTTGAAATGATAAGAATACTTGCGTAAAACCTCTAGTGTGTGAAATATAAATCAAATTATAAATTTTATAAAATATTATTTTGCACACTAGTTGCTTAAATATAAATTGGGTTAAGTTTTTGTGCATCTTTCGAAGCTTAAAATTCTACGTAATTGCGGGTCGGGCCAGTTACCTTGTTTGAGCCATGAGACCAATTGGAAGCTCTTTTTTGGACCCTTCATGTGTGGGTCCTTGCCACCCTAGTTAAAGGGCTAAGAGCTTGAGGACCACCCACATTAGTTTCTAAAAGAGCAAAGGGTAAATAGGTTTAATGGATGTAGTTTCAAGGTAGTAAGACAAGTGAAGAATTTTGATGTGCTTGAGCGTGTGAAAGACCAAACCCTAGCCTCTGAGGGTTACCCTAAGTTTCAACAGTTCTATGAGGACTCATCCTTGAATCCTCGCATGTTGGTCTCAACCTTCCAACTGTTTGAGGTTCATGATCATCCATGTGGGTTCCAAAGAGAGTAAGGAAGTAGTTTGAATTTATATATAGGTGGGGTCCATCTCTACTCTTCTAGGATAATCAAAAGAAAAGTCCTATGGCAAAATCCTAAGCACTAAAAGGAAGGAAGGACCTCAATAAATTTTAGGTCAACAATACTATTATATGCAAAGTCAAAGGTAGGTAGATGCAAGCCCTAATTTTCTAAACTCATTCCTACAAGATTTCTTAATGTTTGATTTACTACCTCTATTTGGAAATTTTTTTGAGGATGAAACGCCTATAAGAATTTAAATTTTGTTCTTAATATCTTTAAAGAGTTTTTCAAAAATATGAAATAAACAAGCATCATGGTCGGACACAATGGTTGAAGGTAGTCCTTTTTTACATACAATTTCCTTAAGGAATAATCTAGCAATGTGGGGAGCATCATTGGTTTAGAGCAGGGCAAGAAATGGGCTATCTTTGGTTTAAACCAGCTTTGATAACTATGCTATCATATTTCATACTATGCAGAGTAATCATAAGATATATCCATGAAGAGATCTTCCCAAGTCCTATAGAGTATTGGTAACGCAATATATTTACTAGATTTTTTGTTTAATGGCTTTAACTTGTTTGGAGGTCAAAGTTTGAGCTACTAAATTTTGAACATCTCTTAATTGATGGCCAAAAATTCAATTTTTATTAAATAGATTTTTTTATCCCTGCTAAAGTGTCCAATTATTCTTCCATAATGCAAATCAGAGATTAAAAATTTCTTAAGTGAAACTCTAGAAATAGAAAGGTATTTTCCCTTATATTGATATCCATTGATAACAGAGAATATTCTTTGAAGAGATAAAGGTTTTATCTATGTTCTACATATAATTTAGATTAATTTCATGATACATAGGGCACTTATCTTTGATCCAATCCATTCTTAAAATTTTTAGTTTCAAAGGGCTTATAGTTAAAGCCGCCCTAAATAAAGCATCAACATGCTTATTTTCAATTACATGTTTATACTTGATAATAAAAGAATAATCTTGAAGGGAGTCAATCCATTTAGCATTTCTATGGCTTAAATTTTGTTGATTATTAATGAATTTGAGGGCATGATGATTTGAGTTAAGATTTGTTGATCCTTAAGTAAAATGTAATGACTCTAGTGTCCAAGGATTGGGTGACAACATAAATTTCTCTATCATATTTCAAACATCATTGTTTATCCTTATTAATTTTCTCACTAAATAGCACTACCAGTTGATTTTCTTGACTTAAAATTCCACCAATTCTAATCCCATAAGCATTACATGTTACCATAATTTCCTTAGAAAGATCAGGCAACCTAAGTATAGGGCTAGAGGTTATTAAAACCTTAATCTAATCTAAGTCTTTTTTTTTTGTTTTAGGTGTCTGATAAAATTCTTTAATTTAAAAAAATCAATTATTAGGGCAACAACTGTACTATATTTTTTGATGAATCTCCTATAAAAACTATCTAAGACATGAAACTAGGCACATCAGTTAAATTCTCAAGTAAGGGTCAGTTTTTGTTTGTCCAAACTTTGGAAGGTACAGGCTTGATTCTAGTAGTGGAAACAATATAAGAAAATCATCACATTTTGTAAGAATTAGCACTTATTTAAGTTGATGTACAATTATTCTCTTCCAAGGGTTTCAAATATTTTCTTAAGTTGTTCTATATGGTTTGTCTAACTTGGGCTAAAATCAAAATATCATCAAAATAGACAAACAAAATTTTTTCTATAAATGTTTTTATGATATTCTTGATTAAACTCATAAATGTACTCAGTGTGTTTGAAAGTCCAAAGAGCATCACCAACTCTTTATAAAGTTCATTTGGGGTCTTAAATTCAGTTTTTCACTCATCTCTTGATTGAATTTTAACAACTTCTTAAATTAGTTTCAAAAAAAAAAAAAATTTTCCCCAACATGTCATTCAATTCAACAAAGGAGTTGGAAATCTATAATTAATAGATATTCTATTAATGGCTCCACTATCAATACACATCGTCTATGTGTTATCTATCTTTGGGGTTAGTAACACTGGAACTGCATAAGGGCTAAGAACTTCTTGAATAAATCCTTTAATAAGTCCTAAACTTGTCTCTTTAGTTCAACATGCTCAGTGGGTTTCATCTGATAGTGAGGAAGGTTGGGGAGTTGTTAGCAGGGGATCAAGTCAATGAAATATTGAATGGAACTAAGAAGGGGTGGCCTATCATATAGCTTATTACATGCGACAACACTAAATTTTGAAAGAATAGTTGAGAATATAGTAGTTAAATGAATCTCATTAGATTCAAGTGTCACTTCTTTCAAATGCAATAATTATATGAAGGACATATCAAAAAATTCTTTTTTTATGGTTCCAAAACCAACAATTTTTATTTTTGAAATTGATGGAGTAGGCAAGGTGTTGGAATCCAAATCACAAATGGTAATGTTGTCTATAATAATGTGATTTCCCACAACAATGAATTGGAGCTTTTCACCTTTCTTAAGATCAGTTGTAGGTTGTAGATTAGAATTAGTTTTATAGGGTGTTATGGTGGGTATCTTTTTTATGGGTTTGAGGTGAATGAGCTTAATGTTTTTATTATAATGTTTAGAAACATAAGTATTTTCCATACCATTATGGATTACATTAAATTCATTACAACTAAGGTCTACCTAATAAGATGCGAGCAATATCTGTAGGGAGGAACTCACACTATATTTAATCTTCATAACTACAAATCTTTAAATGAATGAGACACCTGGTTGTGATGGGCAGAGATGCATTATTGACCCAACTAACATGGAAAGGCTCAGGATGTAGTTCACTCTGAGGATTGGCTCTAGTAATGTCATTGCTTGAGATGATATTGATTACACTTCATCCATCAATAACTAGCCTACATCTTCTCTCATTACAAATAATATGCATGCTAAAAATATTATTTCTTCTCCAATACCTAGGTTTATTTTATGTAAAAATTAAACATCTCATTGTTGTTATTAGAGAGACATTAAATAATTCTTGGTCATCATCAGAAAGAGGTGTGTCATCATAAACTTCTTCCATTTCATTATCAATAGATTTTCAATTTCATCTATGAAAAGCATGTCAGCTTTACATTACTTTTCCATATGAACCTTTTATGCCATTTAAAAAAGATGATATCTTTGTTATTTTCTAAGGTCCCTTCAGTAGGAGGTTTGGGATTTTGGGTTTAATGAGTAGGATGAGTGATTATAACCATAGTTCTATATAAAGTGAAGGGTGTTTATCATTTTAATTTTGATAGAGAGGTGGATTTCCTTTGATTTTACATTAACAAAGCATAATGGCTCTTCTAAGGTTTGGGTTCAGATAACTCAACTTCATTTTTAATGTCCACCCTAAGGCCAATGACAAATTTATTGTCCAATTATCAATCGTTGTCAATGCATTCATTCTAGAAATTGAGTCCTCATAAGTGTTCAAGAATTCAATCACAAAATGACCTACTTTCCTTAATTTTAATAATTTCCCACGTAATTTTTTATCATGATGTCTAAGATATAATTTAGTTCTAGACATCTCCTTCACTTCGATCTAAGTGAGAGTGTTCCTTCTTAACCTCCTTTCTTTAGCTAAAATATTATTTCGATAAATTTTAGCATGACCAAATAATTTCATGTTGTTAAATGCAACACTTAATAATAATCTATATTATGCCAATAGAAAAATCATCCATTTGGACGAACCAATCTAAGAACTTATAAGGATCATTGATTTCATTATAGGATGGAGCTTCAAGTTTAATTATTCTCGATAGGTCATTAAATTCATCCTTATTCTGATAAGGATGGTCCCTTCTATCTCCATTCTTAAGATTAGGTTATCTTCTATGAAGTTAGTTTTCTTATGGCTCAAACTATGAATTATTTTCTTTTAATGGAGTAATTTGAATTTGGTTATGCCATGTGGTAAGTGGTTTATTACTTGGAAGAAGATATAGAACTATTTTGACTTAATACTTTAAATCTTGCATTTTACTTTTAGTTTCTCAAATAATTATTTAGTCTTAGTATCACTTTCAAGAATCTTAAGATATAAAGAATCAACCATTTGAGTTAAATTTTTAATTTGATGTTAGGAAACTATTTTTGGTAACATGATGCTTTTTTTTTATTTTCTTGTGAAGAGAGGTAAGAGAGAAAGGCTATAGATGAGAGAGTGAGAGGAAAAAAATGAAATAAATATGCAAAATTAAAGTGAATCTTCAATTATAAGAATATTCAAGTGAGGGGGGTACAAAAACTGCTTGGGTCCTTAAAACTACTTAAGTAGTTTAAAATATTGGACAAAGTCCTTTTAGCCTCAAATAAACTAAATATTATATCCATGTACTCTTATGTATGAAATTTTAAATGCAATTTGCTTAAATTTGCGAACCTCAAGTCCTTAAGATGGAAAGTTACTTTAAGTTTTGACATAATGAGAAACTAGTTTAACATAAACACTCAACATAAAAAAGTAAAGAAAAAAAATATAATATTTTGATTGCATAATAGTAAGGTTGTATTTTCCTTAAGTATAATGCTCTTTTAACAAAGTTTTCACTGAAAAAAAATATTTCAGGGGTAATTTCACACAAGGATGTAAGGCAGACTTTATAGTGGAGTTTGTTAATTAGACTTCATCCTTGTACCTTAGTTTTACAAGAAATATATTAGATGTCCAAGCTATTAAGAGAAAAAAATATATCATTAGATGAAATTCACTAACCTAAACCATTTTTTTGTGTAACTCAAAAGCTTGAATAGATAAGTCCACTACACATAATTTCTTTTTAGATGTTCAAAAGCTTTAACTATATCAACTCCTTCTTAGATTCTCTCTAAAACCAAGTATGATGGACGTGGGTGGCCTTTTTGATGAGATGAAGTACTAATATTTGCAATTAATAATTGGTGTTAGGTATAAAGATGTGATGTAGAGGTTTTGGTTGAATGCTAAAATATTTAAGAGGAAATTTTGGCTAAAATATCAAGACTAATTTAGATCAAACTAGTTTAGGATGATTTGATATATCATTTCAGGAAAGTGGCTTAAGATAGTTAAATGGATAAATGATTATTTGTGGTAATATTAGGATGTATGCTATTGGCTTGGAGTTGATCGATGGTTTTGGATAGGTTTACAGTGGTGTTGAGGGTTAGGGTATAAGAATCGGCCTTAAAATGACGTTAATTGACCAAGAGTTAAGAACAGGGGTTTGAAATGGTTGTGAGGCTTTTGTTGCTGGTCTATTGATTTTATAAGAAGCTTAAGATATGGATAAGTAGTGTTGAAGAATTTAAGGGCAAGTGTTATGGAGGACTAATGAATAACTTAAAATAAAAGCAAAGATAAATACCTAATCTTATCAAGGAAAAGGCAACGCTTCAAACCACCAAGCACTAAGCAACAAGAGAGAAGATTCTGACTCAAATATTTTATTCAGCAGTTGATCAAAATCATTCCACATTAGCCCTATTTATAATGATTACATTGAAAAAAATTCAATAAAATGAAGAAGAAATTTTGAAGGGTGCTAGGTAGTCATTAATGGAGGAAGGTGCTAACCACCTTTTTAATTTATTATTTTTTATGATCAGCCAAAAAAGCCTCCATATTTGAAAATCCAAATATTCAAGAGGCTAAAATTGAAATATAAATAAAAAATATGAATTCAAATATTTCTTCTTGATATTGCTCTTTTGTTTGGTCTTGAATGGGCTCTTAATAAGGTGCTTGTAAGTTGACCTTTGGCTCCATTTAGATGAAATGCTATGTTATTTGATTTTGATAACTTAAAATAATAAACTTCTGAGCTCCCTTGTCCAATTTGAGGTGATTTATGAAATATTTCTTTGATGCACCTAAAAATTACATGTTTTTATAGTACATTTCATGCTCATTTTATGCACATATTTAATGGTATTACACTTTAAAGGTAAGTGTTTTTTATATTTTTGGCTTCAAGTACAAGAAATGGACTTTTGGTGAAAAAGAAGCAAAAATGGTGCAATTTAGAGTAAAAACGAGCAAGAAAGAGAGTAAAAACGAGAATTTAGAGTAAAAACGAGCAAGAAAGAAAATTATGATCTGGCACATTTTGATATGTCCTTCTATGCTTAATCTACTTTACGTTTCTCACATGTATTTAAATAAAATTATAATTTAAATAAAGGTTGTTTTCATGCTTATCTTGTAAGTAAATCTGTTAGGAGCAAAACGTAATTGAAACGGGGCAAAACAGAGATGAAATGGAGCAAAATGGAGCGAAATGGTGGAGCTACTACAGGGTGACGCCAGAGGCACCAAAACTGCTGCCAGAGGCAGCAGAATCCAAAAAATAGATGCTACATGTTCTATATTGGTGTCAAAAGTGCCAAAATCTAGAGAACAAATTCTAAAAATAGGCGTCAGAGGTGCTAGAGACGGTTTTTGACTGATTTTTAGTGGTTTTTGACTATCTTGAGATATTCAAAAAGGCTCTAAATGAATCAAATGCCCCATGGAGTGGTTCAATGAATCTAGACACTTGGGAAAGGCTCTTGAATGAAGAGAAATGTCTCTTGGATGAAGTGATCTCTTGGATTGAAAAGATGTCTCTTTTGGGGAATAGGAGGAATTTTGTGTCTCTTTAATTAGAGTGGTTGGCACCTCTCATAGATGATATGTAAACTTGTGTATGAGGGAAAAATTGAGAGGAATGTTCAGAGATCCTAGAATATGAGTATAAATGTAGATTTCTACCTTTTTTGGAGAGATTGGAGAAGGTATTTTCAGACAATCTATAATAAATTGTATGGGCATTGCATGGATTAGCGAGAGACTTTGTGGGAGAGATCTTCATCTTTCTTTCAAAAGAAAAAAACTAAGTATCATGTTCTTCATTATCTTATGCTTTTGTAAACACTTATTTAGTGGATTTTATTTGATGTAATGAAGTTTTTCTTTGTGTTTTCTTCATTCTTTGTGAGTAGTTTTTCTTACTCTTTCTTCTTGTTTGGAAATAGTGGCATGAGACGATTATGTCATTTTTTAATTTTATGTTTCTTTTGCAATGAGTAGTATTCATGTGTAGAATTTTGGGATGCATGTTAGTTTAATTAATTATAAATATGATGGTTTTTTCCTTGAACTTCATTTACATTGCAATTTAGGCCTGTTGTATTGTTAAAATTTGTTGAGATACATAAGATCTAAAAAGGTTATGCTTTCTACAACAAAGTAAGAATCACATTCAATTTCATGATAGATAATGTAGTCCATGGGGTTGAGTGTAAATAAATAGGAAATTTTTTTTTTGATGAATGTAAAATTGGAGATTTTAAGGTGACATACTAAAATCCCCAATTTGGTCCAATTGCTTGGCAATTGCTTGGAAATGGAAACTAAAGCGAGATTGTTAGCCCTCAGGCAAGGGAGAAGTGGAAGTTCTAAAGTGGCAGTGAGTATCCTCTCAACCTAACCATGAATTTAGGGTCCAAACTTTGGATTAGTCAATATTCTTTATGCATTATCAGAGGGTAAGGAATAAGATTGATTCTATTTGGCACATACAATATGTAATGTATCTCATTCCTATACATTATCCAATTCAATACATTATCCAATTCACTTATCCAATTCACTACATAAGAGTAGTAGTTTTTAACATCTCAAAATTCTACAAACCAATTCATCCAGAGAGGGTTATCCTTAAAATAAATATTTTCATTTAGGAGTAGTTATTTGAATTTTAAACTTAATACTTACCTTTAGGAGTACTTGTTAGAGAAACCTCTTAAATTGACCTTCCAAACTAAGGACTGATAGTAGTTGACTAGAATTAGCCAAAGGGATTTCTTACCTCACTTCTCTGTGGGATTGATACTAGGGTTTTTAAAGAAAGCCCTATATTACTTGAAATGATATGTGCACTTGCATAGAACCACTAGTGTGTGAATTATTTTCTATACTTTATAACATTTCAAAATTACTGTGTAATTTTGGGATGGGTAAATTTTTTGGCATTATTATTGAGGATTTTAATTGACATAAAACATGAAGAAAAATAACACAATAGGGGCACATCAAATTTTTTTGCACCGTTGCGGGGAAGCTTCGGTGAGAACTTTAGGAGAATTTTAGTTAAACCTGTAAGACTTAGATTTGAAATTTATAGCATTATTATTTAGTGTGTTTATTTATTGTGTGTTTATTTTAAAGAAAATCAAAAATAACCAAAATATTTATAATATCTGTTCTATTAGGTAAGTTTTTAGGTTTGTATGTGTAGTTCAGGAGCTGCAGACCTTGAATTTTACGAGTCAGATTTGGAGAGAACTTTTGGGAGGATGATAAATCAGAAAAGACTCCATGAATTTAATGTATAAATGATGGATCAATGATATAATGAATATTCAGATTTGGATTATAATGCTAATAGCTTTGAAAGAGAAAACCCAAGAGAGTGGTAATTTCAAGAAAATATGCTTACTATTTTAATTTCTCAGGTTGCATATATTGATAGGAAGTTAGATCAATACATAGAAAGTTATCCTCAAAGACCCCCAGTTATTAAGAAAAATATATTTGGACAATTGATTGATTCTAACTATTTTGAAACTAGCCATGAGATATACAAATCTTATTCTAACTATTATAGCCCAAATTGGGAAAATCATTTGAATTTTAACTGGAATAATAATTTTGGAGGAGAAGACCAATTTTAGGAAGATAATCAATTTAATCGGACACGTAGTTAGAATAATCATTGCTATTATAATAATGAACTTTCTTTTCCTCATTGATTTAACTCCAACCCACATAATGAGGAGAAGGAGTCACTATGATGGATTCAATTGGCGGGTCAGTTGGAAAGTCAAAAGAGCGAGTTAAAAAATTAAGAGGTCGTAAAAAAGAATATAGAAAACCAACTAAGGCACATTATTAATGCAATTAATAGTTACCCCCCAGAGATTTTACCTAGTGACCCTGATATAAACCTTAAGAAGATGAATGATGAGCATTATAAAATTATCGAACTAATATTTAGAAGAGAATTCAAGGCATGTTTCAAATGAACTTTGAGTTGAGAGACAAGGATAAGTAGATTGAAAGACCAATGGAAAAAATTCCTAAGGAATTAAAAAACCTATTTCCTTAACTAAGATTAATATAAAAAGACCACCTCCACCATTTACTCAGTACCAAGGGGAAGAATTAAAAGACGACCCTGAACAAAAGAGTAACTTAGAAAAATTTGATCCAGAATTTGAATTATCTAAAGTTAATTAGATCCAAAATTTAGGAGTTCTTGAAGTATCATATAAAGACCCATTTCTTATAAATTTCAAGGATGATATTAATATAAAAATTGAGAAAATTATTAGAGGAATATTAGATCTAGAAATAAATATGAGGAACAATGATATGAATCATTCTGAAAAGGAATAGATGAAAGAAAAAAATAAATTTGAGGACTTTGTAGGAATCCCTGGATCCGGAAAAGATTGGGTGGTTGATCAAGGATTACTTCAATGAAATTTTGATCTAGGTGAAATCATTCGTCAGGCTGACGACATTAAACCAAGTGATTTGTAGGAGGCAACCCATATTTATCAGTGTAGTTTGATCTGCTAGAGAGCCATGATTGTTAGTGTTGTATTGTATTTGCTTTAGTGTGGATGAGTTAGTTTGATTGATGATCGGTGGATGTTTGGATTGTTAGTGGTTTGATTTTATTTGATTTTATGATTTTATCTTTGTGTGTCATGAGGGAGGTGATTTCTTAACTTCTTATTATGGCTAGAAATGTATGTTCTCTTGTAGCAGTTTGATTGACGAGTCTACTATAACTCGGGTCTCACCCGAACTTGAGTTTTACAAGAGACATTATGAATTTTAACAGTGACAATTCCATCTCAATTTTGTTACTTCCTTTATTTGACCTTGTTTTTATTTGGTAGGAGTTATGAACCTATTCGATGAGTAACATGTGATGATTTTACACTATCCTTATAACTGTTAGAGGTGCTTAATTAATGGGATATGGTGATGCCTGAGGTTTGTGCATGTGAACCAATATATCAGGGATAATCTTATCTTTGGGATTATACTCTATAAAATCATTTAAAAAGTACCCAATATTAATGTATAATGATTCTGTTAGAACTTTGAAGTAAGTTAGTGAGATGTGATGAGTTAAAGGAAGAATTAACCTCATTTACATTTGTGTTGTGTTTTTGTTTTATGATTTTTTTGTGTTACAATTTTATATAGAACTTGAAGAACATACTTATATTCTTATGCTGATACCTACTATGCTAGTTAGAATTTTTCAACTTTATTCTAGCATGATATACCTTTTCTATCCTGATGAATACTCATAATTTTTTTTTGAAAGATATTTGTGGTAGACAAAATTTCTGAACTAATATTATTCCTACTTAGATTTTTTATATTGAATGTTATGCATGTTTAAAATCAAGTTTGGGAGTAGGAAAATAAATAAATTTTAAAGTTAGTATACTTCCTTTTAGTTTTATATACTTGCAAGCATGTTTTAGGCTAGATTTACTTTCTCCTACAGTCATTCTATCTTGATTATGCATGAATATGAATTTGATAGGATGTTGTAGTAGCTAGTGATTCAACTTTTACCTTTTCTTCCTACTACATTTTATGGAATTGATCACAAAATATTTAAAAATTTAAGTTTGAGGGGAGGAAGAAAAATAAATTTCAAAGTTAAACTTTATTTTTCCTCAACGAAACTACAAATTAATTCTATTTTGATTTTTTTCATGTGTATTTATTTTAAGATTATTAAAACTTTAAGTATAGAAATGTAACAGGAAAACTTAATAAGGGCTTTAGTAAAAAGGATGAAATTGAAGTTTAAGGACTTTTAGAATAATACTTTTTAAAGAATTTAGACTACGTTAACAGTTCTTTTTCTAATACTACATTTTAAGTTAAGGAAAGAACTTAAGTTTTTAACTTTAGAAAAGAGACAGTGAAATTCAATATCATTAAAAGCCTATCCATATATAGTAATCCTCACCTAGAGAAAGAAAAAGAAAAGAAAAAGAGAAATAAAAAGAAAAAGAAAAAGGAAAAGAAAAGGAAAAAAAAGAAAGAAAGAAAAATAAAGATATGAAAAATGGATGAGAAGCTTGAGGATTAGGACCTAATTAAAAATCAATTTCTCTTGAATCATTCTGAGGAAGAAAACTTAGGATCAATCCTAAGCTTAATTTCATAAAGTATTATTAAAATTATTTTTTCTAGATGTCATAAATTCTGAAATTAATGTTTTAATGTTTTTTTCATTAATGTTTATCTAAGAATCCAAAGTTTGGAAAAATTTCAATTATTTCTGATATAAATAGAAAATCAAGATTCCTATAGTTTAATACTAAACATTTTGATAGCTTAGATATCATGTAAATTACTATAAATTCTTCTAAGTTGGACTATAATATTTCTAGAGCAAAATTTTAGTACATCGTAAAGGAATCTAATAACATAAATCAACATAATTTTAAAGTTGTAGTGTTACTTGAGGACAAGCAATGTCTAAGTTTGGGGGAATTAATGCACCTAAAAATTACCTATTTTTAGAGTACATTTCATGCTCATTTTATGCACAATTTTAATGATATTACACTTTAAAGGAAGATATTTTACACTTTAAAGATATTACACTTTAAAAGAAGATATTTTGCATATTTTTAGTTCAGGTACAAGAAATGGATTTTGGGAGAAAAGGAAGCAAAAATGGAGCAATTTGGAGTAAACACGAGCAAGAAAGAAAATTCTGACCTGACACATTTCGATATGTCTTTCTATGATTAAGATCCTTTACATTTATCACATGTTTTTGAATGAATATATACTTTAAAGAAAGGTTATTTTTATGCTTATCTTATAGGTATATCTGTTAAGAGCAAAACACAACTGAAACGGGGCGAAACAGAGCTGAAATGGAACCAAACGAAGTGAAACGGTGGAGCTGCTGTAGGGTGGCGCCAGAGGTACCAGAATCCAGAAAACAGGTGCTAGAGGCACCAAAAGCACCAATATCCAAAGAACAAGCACCATAGGCGCTAGAAACCAGCTCCAGAGGAGCCAGAGATAATTTATGATGGATTTGTTGGCAGTTTTTGACCATTTTGAGATGTTCTAGATGGCTCTAAGTGAATCAAACACCCCATAGAGTGGTTTAATGAATCTAGACACTTGGGAAAGGCTCTTAAATGAAGAGATATGTCTCTTTGATGAAGATATTTATTTCTTGGAATGAAAGAAGTCTCTTTTGGGAAGAGGGGCTGGCGCCTATCATAAATGATATGTAGGCTTGTGTATGAGGGGAAAATTGAGAGGAATGTTTAGAGATCTTAGAATAGAAGTATAAATGTAGATTTATACCTTTTTTGGAGAGATTAGAGAAGTAATTTTTAGAGAATCTTCAAGGAATTTTATGAGCAATGCATGAATTAGCAAGAGACTTTGTGGGAGAGATCTTCATTTTTCTTTCAAGGGAAAAAGGCTAAGTATCGTGTTCTTTATTGTCTTATGATTTTGTAAACACTTATCTAGTGAATTTACTTTGATGTAATGAAGTTTTCCTTCTTATTTTCTTCGTGCTATGTGAGTATTTTTTCTTACTCTTTCTTCTTGTTTGAAAATAGTGACATGAGACGATTATGTCATTTTTTCATTTAACTTTTCTTTTGCAATGAGTAGGATTCATGTGTAGGTTTTTGGGATGCATGTTTGTTTATGATTTAATTATAAATGTGATAGTTTTTACTTAAACTTCATTTACATTGAAATTTAAGATCTTAAAGGGTTATTCTTTCCACAATAAAGTAAGAATCACATTTAATTTCACGAATGAGAATGTAGTCTATGGGGTTGAGTGCAAATAAATGAAGAAATATACTTTGATGAGAAAAGAATTGGAGCTTTTAGGATGATAGACTTAAATGTCCAATTTGGTCCAGTTGCTTGGAAAATAAAGCAAGATTGTTAGCCCTCAGGTGAGGGAGAAGTGGGAGCTCTGGAGTGGCAGCCAGTATCCTCTCAACCTAACCACAAATTTAGGGACCAAACTCTGGATTAGTCAATGTTCTTTATGGACTCTCAGAGGGTAACGAATAGGATTGCTCCTATTTGACACATACAATCTTTAATGTATCTCATTCCTATACATTATCGAATTCACTACATAAGAGTAGTAGTTTTAATATCTCATAATTCTCCAATTCATCCACAAAGGGTTATCTTTAAAATTAATATTTTTATTTTGGAGTAGTTGTTTGTTGTTTTAAACTTAAGACTAACCTTTAGGAGTACTTATTAGAAAAAACCCACTTAAATCGACCTTCCAAACTAAGGACTGATAATAATAGGCTAGAATTAGCCTACGGAATTTCTTACTCCACTTCTCTGTGGGATCGATATTAGGTTTTTAAGGAAAGTCCTATATTACTTGAAGTGATACGTGCACTTGCATAGAACCACTAGTATGTGAACTATTTTCTATATTTTATAACATTTAAAAATTACTGCATAATTTCAGGACGGGTCATTTTTTTTGCATTGTTACCAGATATTTAAATTGACATAAAGCATGCAGCAAAACAGCGCACACACAGGGGCGCATCATTCTTTTAGGTATATTTTTAAAAAAATTATAAGTGATTAATATTTCTATTTTAATAAAGTTACATGATCTTGTCAAGTTTACCTCATTATCACTGAGCGTATTAAATATGAAAATTTTAGATAATTAATTGAAAAAAAAATGTTATAATATAAATTTAGAGAAAAAACCAACATATGAGTGAGAATGAGAATTATATTTTTTTGTTTCATTTTTAGAATTTAAACTTAAATCCATACTATTATTGAATATAAATATATTTTCTATTAAATTTCATTAAATTAGTTGGCTTAATAGCCAAGGAGCTAAATAGAGGCTGATTCAAATGTATTGATTAGCATATTAATTAAAATTTTAAGTATTTATCAAGTAAAGAAACTATAAAATTACATATCTCTATAATAACATAATATAAGAAATACATAGAAAGTAGAGAAGATACTAGAGATAACAATAATAAAGAGATGATTTTTATTATATGTTACTGGAAAGGTTCAAAACATCATTATAGAAGTATATTAAGTTTTCAATACATCTAATATAATTCTCAATATATCCTTAGCTATCAAAATATTGTTTTTCTTGATGAGTGGGATTGATTTATTTTCTGATATTGAAAGTATTGAATGTTTCTTATTAATAGTTGGGACATCATTTTTATTTTTATTATCAACACCACCTAAGGTAACATATGTTTCTTAAATCGTTAGCTTGTCATGTAATATATGAAATCGAAGAGAACGGTCCTTGGTTAGAACATTTACATATTGATCTTGAGATGTGATGTAGTGAAAATAAATTGTGTAATTAATATTGAACCCACAAATATTATAATGATATATATAATTTCTTTCATGCAAGAAATAAAGGATTTTTTTGTAAGGGTAATTTTGGAGATATTACCTTAATAAAAAGAAGTAGGATAATAATAAATAAGATAAAATTTCTTGAGAAAATGATACAACCAAATAAATTAGTAGCAACCGTTGTTAGTGCTCAATCCCTAGACTCTGTTAAAAAGATCGTGTAATTGTAGATTTATTTTTAATAATCCATGAAAAATGAGTAGAGCCAAGATAAGCATAATGTTCTTTTTTGGACTTCAATTAAATAGTATTACTAGCCTAGACTACATTAGTTTAAGCATGAAGGCAATTATCACCCTTGTTAATAAGAAGAAAATAATATAAGGTATTTTTAACATAATCAATAATTCACTTAAGCTATTAAATATCACATTCGTGTGGCCGATGCAATTTTTTGGCAAATATTGTTCACTAAAAACTCTATGCATAGTATTTTAATAGTCACATATTGCTATGAAAAAACTAGCATTTTATAAATGGCTGGATTTGAAAATAGATGTGTCAAGAAAAACTAGTTTGCAATTTTGCATACAATCATCGTCTTGTAGTTGATGAATATAATTTGATTGTTTTTTTCTAAAGCCTGATAGGATGAGTTGTAAATTATATGCTAAGAAAAAAAAGAAAATCTTCCCAAGTTATGCATATTAAAATGTTTATTCAGCTTAGCATGTCAATTTTGAACATTGATAGAGTCATTGCTAGGAAGTAAGATATCATTCACATGAATAAGAAGATAAAGTTGAATACAATTGTAATGAAAGATAATTCAAGAGGGACCTGTTTCACTAATTTTAAACCCTTGATGCAGTAAATGAGAAGAAAGAGTGGTGTCAATGGGGCTTACTTAAGATTATAAGTAGTCTTTTATAAAAGACACACATAATTATGATGAAATGGAATAATAAAACTTTGGGATACTTCTTGTATGCTACATCTTATAAGTGATCATACAAAAAAACATTTTAAGCATGCAATTACTAGTTCTCTTAGTTATTTTTATATTCAATGGCCAAAGTAATTCAAATAGTTGGTTCACTTGCTACATCATTGAAAGTTTCAAATAAAATAATAAAATATTATTAATTATATTACCCTTGAGCTACAAACCAAGATTTACAGCATGCAATGGTACCATTGATGTGTCTTTTAATTTTTTTCATATCAATTTACAACTGTAAAGGTTCTGACCAGGTAAAGAAGGTACCAAAATCGATGTTCTTTGAGACTGCAAAGCATGAAAATTTTTATACATGCATCACCAATGAGGCAATTTACTAGCAATTGTATAACAAGTTGGATTTGAATTTAATAAGATGAGATGATGGTAATTAAACTATATTTTAGGTTTTAGTGTGCCTATTTTTGCAGTAACAACCTTTGAAAGTGTAAATAGAGGTGGAGATAAAGGTATAGGTTGAATAGATTGAGATGACAATATAGTAGGTGGAGATGTAGTGAAAAATGATTTTGTAGATTAAAGGATATTCATGAAAGAGCTTACTAAATTGGGAGTACGAGTAAATTAATTTATGAATGGGTTTGTTTATGAAGATTAAGGAGAAAAACTAGAGCTGGAGGAGTTTGGGTGGAGCAGTTCATTAAAATCAACATGTCATGAGATGTAAACTTGTTTCTTAGAAAGCTCAAGACATTTATAGTTTTTAAGTTGTGGTGCATATCAATAGTTGTGCAACGTTTTGGTTTTTTTAGCAAATTTATTTGTCAAGAGCTGAGGAAGCAGATGATAACAATGTCAACCAAAATATTTGAGATAAGAATACTAAGATAATTTATAAAAAAGAAGTTCATATGGAGATAAATAGGTGATGTTCTTAGATGGTAGTTTGTTAACCAGATAAACAACAAAATGAAGGGTCTTAACCCATGGAGTAGAAGGAAATTTTGTGGCATGAAGAAGGTCCTACCTATTTCAATAAGAGGTTTATGCATTTGTTCAATAAATCCATTTTTCTCAAGAGTATAAGAATAAGTTATTTGATGAATAATACACATGTGGCAAGAAAATTATGCAGTTATTTATTTGTGTATTCACCTCCACCAGTTCTCCAAATTTTAATATATACATTGAATTTTATTTTTGCCAAGGATTTGAAATGAACAAACTTAAGAAGTGCTTTAGATTTTGCTTGCAAAGGATATGCCTACGAAAGATAAGTACAACCATTAATAAAAAATTTAGTATTGAAATCCTTGATTGGAATGGATGGGACTCGTTCCCTAGACATCTAAATGAACAAGCTAGAGAATTTCATATGTATTAGTAAAAGTTCAGAGAATAGAAGTTTGTGACTCTTTGCTAAAATACAAAGAGTACAAGAATGATAATTAAAAGAACTAGATTTAAATTAAAATTATTTGAAAATGTGGGAGGTGTAACAAAATTTGGATGTCTAAGATGTTTATGTCAGATCTTGGTATTGATGAAAGTAGATAGCAACACATTGGAGATGTGGGAGGTGGATAGAGAGGTAGATGAGATAGATAAAGGCCATCATGGATAAGTCTACACAAAGAAAATCTAATTGAACTTCAAATCATTACTATGAAACCAAATTTATCAAAAATAATAGACAAAAGTTATTAGTTGTAATAAAAATTAACTAATAATAAATTGTAAGAATTATTTGGGATTTGTAGGATATTACATAGAAATAACTTAATGTTGGGAAGAACATCACCAATATGAGAGATAGAAGTGGATTATATATTACCAACAAAAAACTTTTTAGTTCCTTTACAGTTTATGGAAGATGTAAGATGATTTGAGTTTACTATAAGATGTATGGTGGCTCTAGAAACCAAACACCAATCATCATTTGATTGAGCTGGATTTGCATAGAAGGCTTAGGAAGCTTTGAATGAAAGTTTGAAAGTAAGATTGGATTGGTGCCAACAATAAGGAGCCGAGTGGCTTGTGTTGTATTTGACACTTAAATGATTGATTATTTATGTTGTAGATGCTTTGTGTATCAATAACATAAAAATTTTTATCTATATAAGAGAAGCCCACTGCCTAGGACCTCTACTATTATGAGATGCACAAGTTCGATCATGTTTGTGAGATGATTAATGGGCAACTATTGAATCATAAATGGAAGATTTTTGCTACTCGTTAGCATCCTCTAAAGTAAGATTAATCTCTTCACAACAAAGAAGATGGCAGAAGTAATCTATAGAGAGTAAATTAAGGGATTTCTGAATTGTAGTTTTGATGGATTGATCTTGTGATTGATAGCTATTTAAAATATGTAAGATAGTATCCTTAATATTCCCAGGTGATCCAACTTAGTCTACGATGTCTTCCAATAGATATTAAGACATTGTTTAGGCGTTTGATTCTAAATTGTGTAATTTATGCTTAAATTAAATAACATTAGAATGACGAGAAGGTTGTAATCATTTTATTACAATATTCTAATCTCAGTGGTTGTGTTTAAATTTAGAGCATATGAAAGAATAAATGGAGATATCATTAAACAAAATAATGACTAAGTTTTAGTCGATAAGTGAACACGAGCGTTAAGCATGATTTAGGCGAATTGTTTTAAATTAAGAAGAGTAAAATAACTTGGACATGAATATACACTAGTAATGCCTAGCCATCCTACCTATTTAAAGTTTGAGAATAGGTAGAGGCTGTTGTGCCGTAGATGCTTGTAATCATTGGCTTTACCCGATAGAACTTCATCCGGGGCTCTAGCTATCTAGAGGTAAACTTTAGAAGGAAACAACTGCTAGATGGTTCAATTAGTCTTTTGCCCCTATAACTAAGTCAGACGAATGATTTGCATGTCAGTATCGCCGCGTACCTCAACCAGAGTTTCCATTGGCTTCGCCCCGCTCAAGCTTAATTCACCATCTTTCGGGTCCCGACACACATGCTCCCACTCGAATCCTTCACAAAAGAACTAGGTCGATCAGCGGTGCACCCATTAGAAGAGGATCTCTCCCATCAGCTTCCTTGCACCCACCGGGCTTCAACACTCATCGGCTAGCATGCATGTCAGACTCCTTGGTTCATGTTTCAAGAAGGGTTAAATGGAGAGCCCATGGGCCGTTGCGATGAGCAAGCCGGAGCCCCGTGAGGCTCACCTGATCTGCCCATGCTATGTTTGTCGACCACACCGATGGTGTCTCCTTTAGCGTCATTCGTGAATTCATTTTCTCAAAATAATTTTAGAATGCAAGCATGTTAGGCGTGATAGCTGCACTAGTTAATTGAATGTGCATTAAGTTTTTAGTGTTGGTGATTAAGAACTTATGTTGAGGTGGGAAACAAAATTCTTCCATAAAACTATAAAAAAAAAAATTCAACATAGAAATAGTAGTTCTATGAGAAAAAAGGTTTTACACATGACAAAATATAAAGAAAAGAAGAGATTCAGAGGAACTTTGAGGAGTTACTTGGGGAGGAATTTAAGATAAGTTGTATTTACTTATTGTAGTTTGTAAGACTTTGTTTTTATATATGAAATCCAAGTTTTATCATATCTTCTCCATGAGTTCTGAGTAGTTTTCTCTGTCTTTCTCTTTGTCTTAAGATGTTGTGAAATGCTCTAATACCGTGACAAAATATAAGAAATACATAGAAAACAGAGAGAAAACCTGGTGAAGTAAGGCTTTCTAGTAATAATAAGCTGTTTTTTATTCCATGTTGTTGGAAAGGTTTTACACATTTATATATGTTTTCAGCTAGTATAATACCTTATACACTATGAGCTGTCATAAGTATGTTTTGCTCGAGTAACTAAGATTGTTTGTTGAGATTAAACGGGTTTAATTACTGTTTGGCATAGAATATTCTTTTCTATTATCCCATCAAAGCAATATTGATGGAATAAAATAAAAAATTACTTCAATAAAGAAGAATAAATCCACTACCAATGAATAAGGTAAGGATTCAAACCTCAATCCAAACTAGTTAATGGACACAAATTTTATAATAAGAATTGGTTAATCTAAAATTAACTTCACATTTAAACTATAAAATTGTGAAAAAAAATGTAGAATTTTTAAAATCATTTGATTTGGTGATTAAAATTTTAATTATTTTATATGAACGAAATTAAAGTAATGCTTCACTCAATTATTTAAACTAAATCAAATAATATGAAAATGTTTGCAATTGAATGGACCATGATTTATGCTCATCTTTATTGGTTATTTATTATTATTATATTTTCATTAATCTCTATAAACCTGATATTTCTTTGCAGCTTTCAATTTAAAATTTAGTTTTCTCATCTCATAATAGTTCTTGAGAACTAGTTTTAAATTGAAAAAAAAAACCACTTTATTACATTAGTTGCTTTCATGACCAACATTATCAAAGACTTCATCATTAATTTTGCCATAACAAATAATTAGATACTTAGGGATATTTTGGAATTAATTTTATATTTTATGTATTTTAATATATTTTAAAATTAAAAAATATATATGTGTAAACTATATTTTTTTAGTATTTTTATTTTTTATTTCTAAAAACAAATTAAGAGTTTTTAAAACACTCACAAGAACTTTTAAAAATTTTAAATATTTTTAAAAACAATCATATCTTAATCAAGTATGTTAAATTTATTTTACTTCAAACCAACACATCAATTACAACAACAACAAAGCCTTAATCCCACTATGTGGGGTCGGCTACATGAATCCTTTTTCTCCATTTCATCATAATTAGTGCCATATTTTCATTTAGTTCTAAAATATTAAGGTCATTTCTTATACAATAAGCCCAAGTCTTCCTAGGTCTACCTCTGTCTTTCTTAACATAAGTCAAATCTAAAACAACTACTCTCCTAATCAGACCATCAGATGGTCGACGCTTAATATAACCAAACCATCTAAGACGACTTTCTCTAATTTTGTCTGTCATAGGAGCTACGCCAACCCTATCACAGAAATAATCATTTTTCATTTTGTCTCTAAGTGTAAAGCCACTTATCCACCTAATCATTCTCTTCTCAACAACACTTAACTTACTATTTTGCTTCTCTTTTAAAAGCCAACATTCAGCATCATAGAGCATTGCAGGTCTCACCACCATCTTATAAACATTTCCTTTCACTCTAAGCTGTACTTTTCCATCACACAAAAAGGCCTGAAGCATTCCTCCACTTTAACCAACCAACTTGAACTCTATTATTAACACCCCATATATATTACCATCGCTTTGAACAAAAAACTTGAGATATCTTAATTGTTCACACCTTTTAATAATTTGATCACCCAAAGTTACACTTTTGTCACTAGAGCTACTACTACTAAAATTACATTTCATGAATTCAGTTTTAGTTCTACTCAAATGAAGACCTTTAGAATCCAATGTAGACTTCCATAATTTAAGTTTTTTCTGGGCTTTTTCTCTCGTCTTATCCACGAAAACGATATCATTAGCAAAAATCATACACAAAGGTACATCCTCGTGTAAATGTCCAGTAAGACCATCCATAACTAAAGCAAAAAAGATATGGGCTCAAAACTGATCCCTGATGTAATCCAACAGGCATAGGAAAATATTTGGTCAATCCTCCTTCAGTTCAAACATAAGTAACAATTCTAGTATACATATCCTTAATGACGTGAATATAAGTCATATCAACACCTTTCTCTCAAGAACTCTCCAAAAGATATCACTTGGAACCTTATCATAAGCTTTTTCTAAATAAATAAAAATCAAATGTAAATACTCCTTATTAAATATGAACTTCTCCATCAAGTCTCTCAATAAATGTATAGCTTTCATAGTAGAGCACTAGTTACACAAGTAATGAAAAAATGCTAGAAATCACAAAGAGGCTCACATTGAACCCTTGCAAACCATAGAGCAAAAAGTCTACACGGGCAATAGAAAAAATGCTAGAAACTGCAAATAGAGCAAAACGAGAAATCACAAGAGCAAGTCACACCCAAAATACTCTTCCTCCACTCCTCAGGCATTGTTTTAGTTTTTAAAATAATATTAAAGCAAAAATAATATTAAAGAGTTAAGTAAGACAAGAAACTCTCAAATCTCATAAATATTTCCATACTTCAATTGGGATATCAGCAGGTCCTACAGACTTTCCACTCTTGGTTTTTTGTAAAGCCCCCTCAACTTTTTTTCTATTAATGTGATGGTATTATTATTAACGATATTAAGATTGCTAAGGACGATCATATTTTCAGAAACTTCATTAAAAAGTTTATCAAAATAAATCGCCCACCAATGTTGAATATCTTTTTCTAAGAAAAGTACTTTTTGATTTTCATCTTTAATACACTTTACTTTTTTTTCTCTTTGTTTGGCTAGTTTATAAATATATTTTTCACCCTCATTAGTATCTAATCTATTATAAAGATCATTAAAAGGAGAATTTTTAGCGTCACTGATTGTTGTTTTAGACTCTCTGTAGGCCGTTTGATATTTTTCTCAATTCTCTAAACTTTTACATTTAAACCAATTTTTATAACATAACTTCTTATATTTTATCTTTTCTTGCACATTATTGTTCCACCACAAACTATTTTACTTATAGAAACTTTTTCTTTTGATTCTCCAAGTACATCTTTTGCTAATTGCTTAATAGTGTTTGTTACTTTATCCCTTATAACATTTGTTTCATCATGAACATCCCAAAATTTGAAATCTTGAATTTTACTCATAAAAATAATTTTATATGTGCATTTTAGGTTCCCCCATCTAATTTTACGATGATGAGTTATAATATTCTTTATTTTATAACTCTTCATCTTAAAATCTAGAACCAAGAACCGATAAATGATGTTGGGTACTTAAATCCTCACTTTGAGTGACCTTACAATCTTTACAAACTTGGCGATCGCTTCTTCTCATAAGAAAATAATTAAATTGCATTTTATTGGATCCATTCTTATAAGTAATAAAATGCTCATCTATTTTCTTAAATAAACAATTAGTAATAACAAAATCATACGCTAAAGTAAAATGTGAAATAACTCTTGTCTTCTTCATTAGTCACTCCAAAACTATAGCCATTAAGAATATTTCTGAATCTCCTACCACCTATCGACATGTCCATTTAAATCTCCTTCAATAAAAATTCTTTCTTTAAGAGGTATCATTTGTATTAAGCCTTCTAAGTCATTCCAGATTTATCTTTAAACCCTACATCTAAACCTACTTGAGGAGCATAAGCACTTATAATATTATAAATCTTAATATCTATGATAATCTTAAGGGCTATAATTCTATCTCCAACTCTATTAATTTTTACAACATTATCTTTCAAACTCTTATTCATAATTACACATACACCATTTCTAATGCGATTTTTACCAGAATACCAATTTAATACCTAAGTTATCAATCTTAACCTTTTCTCCAACCCTTTTAGTTTCTTGAATACATAATATATTAAACTTTCTATAAATCATATCAACTAATTACATTAATTTACCATTGAGAGTACCTATATTCCAAAATCCTATCCTAATATTAATTTTAATAGTTTCATGGACTAACTTCATTATCTGCATCCGTCCGTAATGTGAGAACCCTAGCTTATTTGACACTACACCCAGACACCGGTGTAGCAGCTCTTACGCACTTTTCGTTGTATTCAAACTATACAACGCTTCACTTCCAGGGAACCCCCAAACATTTACATAATGATCAAAAGGATTCAGGTCATGATTTTTTCAACAAATTTTACCCTGATTGTCGACTACCTAAAGCAACCCTTCACTTTTCATTTCCGGACTTGGCATCGGCAATGACAGCAAACCAACACATCAATTAAAAAAAAACAAACAAACACATAAATTAATTAAAAAAAATAAAATAGTTCCGATGATAATACCCTCATGGACAATGGCACAATCATACTTTAAGTAGCAACCTGCTTCTGTAAGCCTAATTGAAGACAAATTTTCTACAAGGTTGAGACATTGACTTTTAGAGAGATTTACATATCTACCACTGTAAGTGTGCATTAACAAATCAACAACTAGGGCTGTCAAAAAAGCTCGTTGTTCGCGAACAGTTCGTGTTCGGTTCGTCAATGAGTTCATGTTCGATTCGTTCGATAAGTAAACGAGACAAACGCGAACAAATTTTTTTCGTTCGGTTAGTTAAACGAACCAAACACGAACAGTGATGCGTTCGTTCGTGTTCGAATCGTTATTGTTTGAAATATAAAATAATATAAAATAATTATATATAAAAAATTTATTATATTTTAAAACATTAAATTTTATAAATTATAATATATAATAAAATAATAATAATAATATATTAATATACTATAATAGTAATATACTAATATAGATATTGAATATTTATATAATATAAGTTATATAATTAATATATAATATTATTTTTATATATTAATATTAGGGATGTCAAACTGGCTCGTCGTTCACGAACAGCTCGTGTTCGGTTTGTGTTCGGCTCGTTCGTTAAGAAACGAACACGAGCTTATTTCAAACAAACTAAGTTTGGGTTGTTGACAACAACCCAAACTTTAATTTTTATGCACAAATCACCGTAACCTATGCCAAAAGCATATGAATCATGCGATCTGAAATTTGAATGATTAATATTTTAATACAGAAAAATTAGGTGATCCGTATGTAGAGACCTCCCTTTTTTATTATATACATTTAATTAATATAAAAGCTGCTCTGTAAGCGATTTTCCAAAATATTCCCTTCATATATTATCGCCATCTCAAATAACGCTTTGTAGGATTTCAGATAACAAATAGGTTTTGTTAATATTTGTAATGATATAATGCTAAGCCCTATACTTGCAATAGCACTTTAAGAAAAGTTGCTCTACTTGCTTACCCACGCATGTATGCGCGCTGTCACGGACAAATAGTCCCACATCGGCTAGGTGTAGGGCCGAAAAGCAGTATTTAAGTCCTGGGC
>NW_018165137.1:763507-785313 GCF_001263595.1 Phalaenopsis equestris | reverse complement strand
ATATATATATATATATATATATACTTTTGTGCCTACAACAATATTTATGCTTGAAAAAGGCTGGCAATTATGAAAGTGAAGACTTCTTCATCTTAGATTACATTCAACCAAATAATGAAATAAAATAAACATTTTCATTTTTTTGGAACAAATATTCAATTTATGAACGTTGGAAGGAATTTTGAAATCGTTTTCTATAAATTTAGCTTTCAAAATATCAATGAAACATGTTCATGCATTCAAAATAACTATGAATCCCAGCAGAAACGAGTACTGACTAGAATAAAATTTACCATAAGCACAAACAAGTAACAGCTACAGTTGTTCATTTACTTGTCAGAATCACCACTACTGCTTCTTAACATGGCTAAGGTCGGACCCAAAGCATTCCTTCTCATTGCTCTGTAAGACCATGCCCCGGTTTTCGTGGCTGTTAAGCTCGAGTTTCTTTCATCCGAGTCATTTTGCTTCTCAAGCTGAGATTTCTTCTCCTCCAGCGCCTGGTTTATGGCCGCCCAGCCATCACTAAGCTGGTGATTCTCTGCAGGTTTTGGGAAATAAAGGATAAAGAGAAGGCAAGAAGACAATTAGCAGAAGTGGAGCATCTATTGTTGTATTCCTGCTCTAAGATGAAGAAAAACGACCATTGCTTTCTCTAGAATGGTTTTGTGAATCTGAGTACTGAAAAAACTGTTCTGAACCACAGTTTGGCATATTATATTTGGAAATCAAGTTAAGAGAGCAGTTGTTACAGCTAAGTTCTTAATAGCTGGAAACAAACCTGTATGTTCGGAACTGATTTCAATCCTGTTGCTGCTAATGCTGCACACCGATTCCTGACTATTCCTTGGAGCAGAAGTCTGCATTTCCTGATTATTTACAAGAACAGCATTCTGCAATTCTTCTACTGAAATAGTGCTGGGAGTTGTTTTTATAGATTCAGTGGCTTCAAGCAACCGCACATCCAAAAGAGAAGCGAAATCAACCTTTAGAGCAAGAGCCAAAGCAAGACAGTTCAGGACAGCTAAAAATTACTAGCAAAAAGCATTACCATTACTATGATTTTACCGCTAGAGTTCCGTCTTCTTCATAAGAGCTCCCATTTTCTTGCCCTTCCTCTGATACCTCTTCCAACGTAATGGGATATTCAGGAAGTGGAAGCAGGACAACTTTTGACGAGCCGCAGTCATATGATGAAACCTTACCAACCTGAAACAGTGAAAAACTACACATCACTATATTACTATTTTTAGTCCTAAGTGTGATGAATAAACTAAATATTTATTAACAATCCTCCATCAGAACTTGTAGCATTAGTGTTCTTAATAATAATAATAATAATAATAATAAGAAAGCTTGTTTTTTTCATATTATGATGAATGTTATTAAATAAAGCTTCAGTGTGTGCAAGACTGAAATCATACTCTAAAAGGGGAAAGCTCAGGGCACCAAGTAGATGATAGCTCAACCATGCGGTATATCAGTACATCACCTTCCTGTAACATATCCAGAAATGTTGACTATGCATGCACATTAATATTTATATGGTTCAAGTAAGGATAACTGTCAAGAAAATTGAACTAGTAATCACACTTGTTTCAGTTGTGAAAAACAAGGATGTTAGGCTTCTTTAGAGGGCATATTAGATCAACTGAAATGAAAATGTTTGCTAGGTGAGGAATTTAGGTAAAATTTGAAGCAAAATCACAATTAAGTACAACGCAACAAGAGCAAATCATCTTTGCATACCTCAGGAAGACGAACAAGGGGTGGGAAGCTCTCAAACTCTAACAGCTCCTTAACTTCTTCAAATTCTTTAGCAACAGAATTTCCATTACACTCTTTGACAGCCTCTACTTGATTAACAATAGACTTTCCATAGACATCCACATTTTCAACAGTAGCATCTTCATTAGAAACTTTATCTAGCTCTGCTGCTGTAGCATTGGAAGTATCATCATTCCATTTATTAGAGGTATTCTGCCTACCCCATTTGATTCCTTTCTTCTTGCTGATTGTCCCATTCCACTGAAATGTTTTCTGGACCATCGAGTGATTCAGAGTGGAAGTAAACAAATTATTAAAGGCCAAATTAAAGAAGAATGCATTAATCAGCCAGTGGATTTCATGGAATTTAAACATATTTTTCTGAACAAAAACAACCAAAAAAAATTGCAACAGCTGGTGCAGGTTTGGAGTGAAACAACCGGTGAAACAAGTTATCTCAATAAAAATAAAAATATTCATAATGTTGCGCACTGAAAACTGCTCAGAAAATAACCGACCATTTTGAATCAGTCACAGCATTAGGAAATAAAAAAAAAACAAAAATATTCCAATCTCTAAACAAAAATTAATAATCATTTTCAAGTGATTCAATTAAATTAAAAAGAAGTTTCATAGAATTTAATGATTTAATGATTAATAATGGTTAAAACAAAGTTTAAAGTATATCATATGAATTAATATGATAAAGAAACATTCTCTTTTCATGAACTAATTTTAATATTTATGTGTAAGTAAAATTGTTAGAGCTTTTGCATGGCCATGTGCATCTCATTTAATACAGAATTACACAATTTTAACATTAACGAAAACTGCACCACTGAACTATCACTGCTTTCACCTTCTGCAAAGAAATTTCTCTTCAAAACATATTGAGTTTGTGAGTAGTTGAATGCATTATAAGCTCACAAACATTTAAGGTTTGCTGAAATGATATTTCCGTGTGATTCATTAAACAAATACAACAATAACAACAACAAAGCCTTAAACCCACTATGTGGGATCAACTACAAGAATCCTTTTTCTCCATTACGTCCTATTTAGTGTCAAAATTTCATTTAGTTCTAAAAAATTAAGATCATTTGTTATACAAACACCTAATCATTCTCATCTTGGCAACGCTTAACTTAGTATTATGCTTCTCTTTTAAAGGCCAACATTCAACACCATAGAGCATTGCAGGTCTCACCACCATCTTATAAAATTTTCCTTTCAGTTTAAGCGGTATTTTTCTATAACACAAAAGGTCTCAAGCATTCGTCCAATTCAACCAACATTAACATCCCCATCTATATCACCATCACTTTGAACAACAGACCAGAGATATCAAAATCGTTCACACCTTTTAATAATTTGATCAACCAAAGTTATACTTCTGTCACTAGAGCTACTACTACTAAAATTACAATCCATGTATTCAGTTTTAGTTCTACTCAAATGAAGGCCTTTAGACTCCAATGTAGATCTCCCTAATTTAAGTCTTTCCTGGGCTTTTTCTCTCGTCTTATCCACGAGAAGGATATCTTCCGCAAAAAACATACACCAAGATGCATTCTCCTGTAAATGTCCAGTAAGACCATCCATAACTAAAGCAAAAAGATATGTGCTTAAAGCCATTCCCTCAAGTAATCCAACAAAAATAGGAAAATATTTGGTCAATCCTTCTTCAGCTCGAACATAGGTAATAACTCTAGTACACGTATCTTTAATGACTTGAATATAAGTCATATCAACACCTTTCTTCTCAAGACATCTCTAAAGGATATCTCTTGGAACCTTATTGTAAGCTTTTTATAAACCAATAAAAATCAAATGTAGATCCTCCTTATTATCTCTGAATTTCTCCATCAAACCTCTCAATAAATTCCATAGTAGACCTGCCCGACATAAATCCAAATTGATTTTGAGAAATCTTTGTAATACGTCTTAACCTATGTTCAATTATGCTATCCCATTATTTTAAAGTATGACACAACTTAATTCCTCTATAATTTGCACACTCTCGTGCATCCCCTTTATTCTTAAAAATGGGGACCAAAATACTCTTCCTCCACTCCTTAGGCATCTTTTTAGTTTTAAAAATAATATTAAAGAGTTTAGTAAGCCAAGAAACTCCCAAATCTCCTAAATATTTCCATACTTCAATTGAGATATCATCAAGTCCTACAGACTTTTCACCACTAATTTTCTTTAAAACCTCATCAACTTCTTTTTTACTAATGTGACGGTAAAAATGAAACGTTTTATTATTATTAATGATATTAAGATCACTAAAATTGAGATCACTAAGGTCGATCGTCCTTTCAGAAATTTTATTAAAAATTTTATCAAAATAACTCGCCCACCTATGTTGAATATCATTTTCTAAAAAAAACATTTTTTGATTTTCATTTTTAATACACTTTACTTGAGTTAAATCTTTACTTTTCTTTTCTCTTTGTTTGACTAGTTTATACATATATTTTTCACCCTCCTTAGTGCCTAATCTATTATAAAGATCACTAAAAGAAAAATTTTTACATTTCAGATTGTTCCTATAGACTCCCAACGGGTTCTCCCAGTTCTCTAAGCTTTTACATTTAAACCAATTTTTATAACATAACTTCTTTTATTTTATTTTTTCTTGCTTATTATTATTCCGCCACCAATTATTTTTATTTATAGAATTTTTTTTTTATTCTCCAAGTACATCTTTTGTTACTTGTTTAATAGTATTTATTACTTTATCACACATAACATTTGATTCTTCATGAAATTCTTCATGAACATCCCAAATGAACATCCTAAATTTTGAAATCTTGAATTTTACTCATAAAAATAATTTTATCTGTGTCTTTTAGGTTCCCTCATCTAATTCTACGATAGTGAGTTCTGGTATTATTTATTTTATAACTCTTCATCATAAAATCTAGAACTAATAATCAATGTCGGGTACTTAAATCCTCACTTGGAATGACCTTACAATCTTTACAAACTCGACGATCTCTTCTTCTCATAAGAAAATAATCAATTTGTAATTTATTATATCAATCCTTATAAGTAATAAAATGTCTTCTTTTTTCTTGAATAAAATATTAGTAATAGCAAAATCATACACAGAAAGCAAAATCTAAAATGGCTCCACCTTCTTCATTAGTCGCTCGAAAACCGTAACAAAAAATTTTAAGGATTCGTTAAACAAATAAAATAACAAATCCTCAATTGGAAAACAATATCATGGACAGGCCAGAAGGTTGTCTAGACAAGATTTCAAGGTTGGTTTTGTGTATGATTTCCAACAAAATAAAAGTTGGTAATTTCATGTGATTAAAGTCCACCTTCTTTTTTGTAGTCATTTCACTGTACATCACATGGTTTAATTCTGCATTCTTTTTAGAAAGGAAGAAAAAGATTGCAAGGAATACTAATAGAATTTGATATCAATGTAGTAGAAAGTTGACAATTTGATATCGAATGCCTGTGGTGCAGGTTTGAGCAAGAGGAAGGAGTAAGCTTTTATGCACAAATAGGGAGAATAAGGAGAAGAGGAGAGGAAGCCGTGGCATGTGAGATAATAGAAAAGAGGTAAGGAATCTTACTAAGGATAGACGTGAGCGGTCGCTCGTGTAGCATAGATCAAGCCAAAGCCAAAGTCTGGGAGCATCATTTCGTGCATCCTATGCAGGTTCAAATAGGAGCGACCTTCATATGGGAAAAACGCTTGCATGTGTGGCCTAAGGCGCCGGTCTGAGTAAATATGTAAGTGAGGGCTTTGTTTTTTTTATGTTTAATAGTAAATTGAGTTGTATTTAAATTATTTTATGATTATTAATGAATTAATGAATAATATTTTATTTTATGATTTCAATAGAAGGAAAGAAAGGGTATAACTAGGATTTTATTAGTTTTTCTGGAATAATTAGCTGTTTAAACTTATAGATTAAATATTATTAACTTCTATTACATAATGGGAATTAATATGAATTATTAAAACTAGTCGACAAATCAAACAAAATGGCTGGGATATTAGTGCATTAAGGGTTCAATGTGACAATAATCATCTACAAAAGATCAAGACGAGTCATCATGTTTCTAAGTTATAGTAATATTTCATTTGAAGCAATTCCTCACTTCAGCTATTCTCTTTTATGTCCTATATCAATGAAATTAAACTACAACCGATTTTTTATATTAATAGACATGAGAAATGCATATTACATGGTGCACAACTAATTTTCTATTAAGAGGTCATACCATTACATGATATTTAAATTCTAGTAGAGAGGCATATATCATATTATTACATGACTTCGAAAAATATGTATATTAATAATCCTGCATAAACGTTGCATAATGGTTTACCTATGAAGTTATTAGACCATTGCATGCCCTTCTGATTATAATAAAAGAATATTTATTCATGAGTAGATGAATGCAAAGTGTAAATAAGAAAGTAATGAATATAATGAAGAACAAAAATAGTGTATGAATGGATGCAGGAGCATATTAAGAGGAGTTCATCCCTTTATATTATTTGGCTGGGGACACTAGGTACCCATGCGCGTATTTATTTTCCTACCATCTCATGAAATTGTGTAATTTAAATCACCAACCGCTATGCCGACGAGTGTATATTAGGCAGGATTGACTAAACACATTTTTACCTTGACAATCATATAATTTATATCACCAAATAATATCAGTCTACCGTGAGTAAAATTAAAGTTAAATATTAGATTTTGAAAAGTAAAGTAAAAAAATTAATGTTCTATTCTTCTTTTCATCTAACAGTCTTGCTCTAAAAACACTTTCGATCCCACACCAACTGACTTCTCTTTTGAGTCAACCATAATGCGACCGAGGCAGATGACTCAGCCAAACTAAAATCTTAATAGCACTTATCCTAACTTGTATAATCAGGAACCAGTAACTACTACAATAATCTAACTTAAACGCCACAAACATACAATATATTTTCGTTCATAATTCATATGCATTCACATATACTTAGAATCGTGCAAAATCATATAATAAAAAATCATATACAGAGCTGCTAAAATTCAATATGTATAAAAATTATTTACCCAAAAGTTTATACAACATCCAAAACTATACCATACAAAAGGCATACAATATCACACAAACTACTCGCTCTAGTGCTCATTACCTCTTCATGAAAGTTAACAACATATAAGAGTGAGCTACAAGCTCAGCGAAATAATCAAAGCTAAAGAAAGATTTTATATATAGAAAGAAAGAAAACATGCATCATTATTTATACCTCATATGCATGATATTATACATGACAATAGAACATATCATAACATATTTTAATTATGTAAAACATCTAAAGAAATGCATAAAAAGCGGTAAATTATGACGGTTGAATAAAGCATGTGTTTCATCAGTTCATGTGCAATCATGGATATATATTTAATAGCAGTATAAAAAAAAAATAATAATAATAATAAGGGGGAAATTTCAACTAGTGGAGTTGATTCGATCAATCTTCTCATTAGTTATTTTTTCAAGATACATATCTCATTTCAATGAGATGAAACGGAAATCGAGAAGGAAGAAGATATAGAAGAAAGAATTTGGTAAGTTCTATTTGTGCCTTGAGTGTAGCCCAGCAAGAGTTTTTAAACATTCAGCTTCACAAGCAAAATTTTAAATTTGTATACTACAAAAAAATAAATAAATAAATAAATTGAGAAGAAGCTTCATTGTCCATGGAACATCATAAGCATAAGTCAGAAACAATAATAATTTAATTGCTAGTAAGATAGAATTATACCACTGGTTGATCTGCCCACGCACTAACCATATCTGCAAATGGCAAAACGTCATACAAAGAATTAATACACTCATTATTTATCATGCCAAACAAAAAAAATACCTTTTCAAAAGTTTATTATTAACGACAAACTTATTTACAGATATTAATATTTTTGTTTTGAATTTTGAATACAAAATAACATTCAGTAGACTTGATTACTGGCAGAATGTTATGAAAGTAGTACCACCTTGCTTGCTTGAGACATTGGCTTGAAAGCTAAAATTTCAAAACGATTCAACGCATCCTCAGCATGAGCAAACATAGAGAAGCCAAGAAAAACCTCAAGTGTTTGACAGGTACATTCTAGTATATTAAGTGGGGCACACCCATTGCATAGGCCTAGTTTTCTATATTTTGAAACTACTGCTCACTATTCTTACTAAACACCTCATCACAATGGGAGTACCAAACATACTCTTCACTTGGTATCTAAAGGTTCACATCCTCAAAACTTCCAGAAACTAAAGCCAAATTTCAACAACAAGATCGAGCGCACCATAAAAAATCCGCAACTTACAACAGAGTGTAACGTCTCATTTCAAATACCCGAGGGAACTAAAAAGGGTGAGAGAACGCGAGAAGTTGGGAAAACAAAATGTACTTTCGATCTATAAATCAAAAGCGAGTTTGACTTATCTGTAGAGTTGATCGGCACGCGTGAAGAAAGAAGGCCTCGATCTCAGTGGTTGTAGCGCGCGTCTAAGGCAAACAGGATTGGCGTGAAAGTTGAGCAACTCTGCGGCACAAGGAGCGGTACTCTGGTCGATACAAGGAAAACAAGAGGAAAGAGCTCTCGTGCATTTAGAGGACACGAGGCTCGCGTGTAGCGGAGGAAGAAGGCTGACCCCAAAAGTTTTGATGTTGAGCAAGCAAACTCGATAGCATCAGTTTATACACATAACATAGGCTTCATACAAACACATGTTGCAAAGCCAAACAATCGACATATGTGTTTAGCAAACCTATAGAATACTTTGTAAGTTAAGGTGCCATCAATAGAGGCTTATTGTATAATTTTAGTGTGATATATTATGTTATGAAGCTAAGTAAATGATAATTTTAAGTAACCATAAATGTAAATTTAAAAGATTTAGATGAAAGAATTATTATATATGAAGGGAGAAAATTGATAAAATAAACTAGCAATAATTTTAATATATTAGTAGAATAAAGTTAATCAAGATTAAAATAAAAATTATAATTTCTAAGCTATGTTTTAATTATAACATACTTAAAATTAAAGATGAAGGATAATAATCTAAATTAAAAAAAGAATAAAAGAAAAAAAGAAAATAATAACTAATAATAATTAATTATCGTAATTAGTAATATGAATAAAACTTTACTAATATGTATATCTTTTAATATAATAGGTGTTCAATTGAAGGAGTTGGGGCTTAAGAAACAAGTAGTGGAGAACATCGAGGTGAATACCCATATTCTTATATTATAGTAATATGTTGCTTCTTCTCAAGCAAATGCATTTACCACTACTATTATATTTATAGAACTGCACATTCATGATTTATGATCAAACACATTTGTTGTTAGTGTTAAATTTATAGAGCTTCTTATCCATGATTTATGGTTCTATTCAATTTAGTTCATATTATTGGAATGACACGGGTACTCAATATTGTTTAAATTATCATAAATATTGATTCGTGTGCAAGTATATTAATTGTTATACAAATAAGAATGGAATAATCAATACCAGATAATGTTATAGTATGTTTGCATATACATGTTTGACTATGTTAAAGTCACTCCTTTATAGTACTGGTAGGGAAACACTAAGGTATCCCTGCATATAAATAAAAAAGATTATTGATATGAAGTATTTTTCTTGATATAATTTTTAGACAGTACCCCTGTGATGATTGTGCAGAGATAGAATGATATAAATGTTCTTTATACGGTAAAACTCATTGAATAATATGAAATATCGTAAGTGATAATAAAATATTTTATATTGATTTATTAAAAACATAACTGACATGCATATTTTTTTTCCTTGTATCATTATAATTTAAGAGTGAGAGTATTCATTGGGCTGCTCCGTCAATTCAGATGAAATAATCATGTGCTAACTTAAGAAAAATAATTCTTTGTAAGTTTTAATGTGATTATTTGTTTGAAACTATTACATTTAGAATTTTTTGAATATTATGAATGAATACCTACATAAATTGTATGAATGCACACTTGATTTATCCCTATGATACACGATTGTACTATGTTATGAATCTGATGAATATGCTTGTGAAAGCACTAATTGCAAGTACTCATTCGTTATAATTCATGCATATACTAAATGAAATGCTCATAATTAATGTTTATTACAGGAATTATGATTTAAGGAATATCACAGTGATATTATAGGTAACTATTACATAAATATACTTGCAAGTATGGATGATAAAAAAATAACGGGATTCCCAACTTCTAGCATTTAGACCATGACAAAACTCTGAGAATCAATAAGATTAAATGTTGACAAAATGTAGGGAATTATTTTTTAACAAGGAGGCTATTCATAACTGCTATATTAGAGAGAGCTCTAGTTTATCAATAGTTAATTTGGTCATTAGACTAGGTGACTAACGAATGATATGGCATCAGAATAGTTGTGGTTTATACAATTACAAGTGACATTATTATGATTAAATTGATAACTCTTATAAACATGCTTATGATTACGTTTGAAAAGATAAAATATATATATTTTATATAAAAGTCATGATTTACTGCATTACATAACTTTTTTTTAACATGTTTAATATGGTTATAGTACGTTGTGACATGTACTGTGAATATAGTGGATACGAGCACACGTTTCTTTTCCGTCAATAAAATCTTATTTTAGTCTTGATTATTTCGCTGAGCTCGTTGTTACTTACTTTATGTTGTTGACTTTCAGGAAGAGGTAAGGAGGACCGGAGCGAGTAGCCGGGTGTGACCTGTACAGCTTTTGCATTTCATTATTTTGGGTTCTTGTACAAACTTTTAGGAACGTCTTATTTTAACAATAGAAATTTCTAGGCGACTAAATAGGATGATGACCATAACAACCCATGTATTGATTATGATGTCGGCTACGCGAATGTTAGCTTCTCGCCCTACTTCATAAAAAAAAATGTGTTTTGAAGATCTATTATGCATAAATGACAAAGGATAATTGATAATCAATATTTGATTAGTCACCCCATAATTTCAAAATGACAAAAAAAACAATAATGATGTAAATACACAAAAGAAAATTAGATATCATAATGAAATCATTTTAGTATTTTAAATTCTATTATCATTATAATATTTTTACTGCTATAGCATGTGTACTAGTCAAAGACGAAAAAAAAAAATCTAGTTGAGTGTAGAACTTTATACAACAACAACAACAAAAACAAAGCCTTAATCCCACTACGTGGGGTCAGCTACATGAATCCTATTTCTCCATTGCGTCCTATTTAGTGTCATAATTTCATTTAGTTCTAATAAATTAAGATCATTTTTTATACAATAAACCCAAGTCCTCCTAGGTCTACCTCTGCCTTTCTTAACATTCAAATCTAAAACATCAACTCTTCTAATCGGATCATCAGATAATCGAAGTTTAATGTGACCAAACCATCTAAGACGACATTCTTTACAGAGTGTAGACATTTATATGCTCCAAAAGTTTGCATCCTAGCCTACCTTGAGAGAGTTTATGTTTGATTCATTTCATTTAATTCAATATGACGTGTGACATAGCCCAATTATTCATTGGAAAATCATGCTTATGCTCATTAGCAAGGTGTTAAATCCCACGTTTTCATGTTTTGTGAGTACTAAATGCTATAGTAAGGTTCCATTTGTTCTCAATAGCAAGCTATTCAGTCTCCAATAGGTCTTATTTTTGTTTGGTTCTAATGGTATGACTTGTTGAAGATGCATGTTTTAATTCTTTGGTATATAGTGCCAACACTTCTCAAACTGAATATCAACTTTGAAAGAAATCTCTAAATGGACCATAAATTAGGGTCAGCTTGTAGTAGTTTTCCCAATTAATTGATGGGTTGAAGCAAAGGCAAGCTCCATCAACTTATCTCTTTAAGTTATTGGACCCTACTGTCAAAGTTATATTGTAAAATTAACCTTTCTTCAAAAGAAAATTGAAGGCCTTATATTCATGTAAAATGAGATCTCTTGTCGTTTTAGGCTTATAGCATATATGCTTGTTACAAGGTTCAAGTTTTGTTAACTCTAGTCTTTCGACATAGAGAATCCAATTTAAGGTTCAAGTTTTGTTCACTCGTTATTGGACGTAGAGAATCAGATTTAAAAAATAAGACTTATAACACTACTCTGTAGGCAAAGTTATCCATTTGTTCTCAATGGCAAGCTATTCAGTCTCCAATAGGTCTTATTTTTGTTTGGTTCTAAATGCATGACTTGTTCAAGATGCATGTTTTAATTCTTTGGTATATAGTGCCAGCACTTCTCAAACTGAATATCAACTTTGAAAGAAATCTCTAAATGGACCATAAATTAGGGTCAGCTTGTAGTAGTTTTCCCAATTAATTGATGGGTTGAAGCAAAGTCAAGCTCCATCAACTTATCTCTTTAAGTTATTGGACCCTACCGGCAAAGTTATATTGTAAAATTAACCTTTCTTCAAAAGAAAATTGAAGGCCTTATATTAATGTAAAATGAGATCTCTTGTCGTTTTAGGCTTATAGCATATATGCTTGTTACAAGGTTCAAGTTTTGTTAACTCTAGTCTTTCGACATAGAGAATCCAATTTAAGGTTCAAGTTTTGTTCACTCGTTGTTGGACGTAGAGAATCAGATTAAAAAATAAGACTTATAACACTATTCTGAAGGCAAAGTTATCTGCATAAGAATATGATTGACTTGACAATGATTTAGATTTGAGCTTCAAAGAGAGGTTGTCTCAGAGCGGGAGAGAGAGGGAGGGAGGGCTGAAGACCATGAGGCACTCAGAACCTACCTCGAGGCTTGTGCCTTTATGGTAAATATGAGCCTTTTGCTTTTTTTTTTTTGAGGCATATGCCTCAAGGTTTTATCAGGATGTTTTTGAGACATACATCAAATTAATACATAATAAAAATTTAAAAAATCTTTCTAATATAATATATCTAACATAGCTTATATCATAATTTAAGCTTCTTTGTTAGAATTATGAGAGTCAAGCAAAAGAGAGAAACAAAGGGTTGTTGTTTAAAAAGTGGGAATCAACAGAAATTATACGAGAGAAAAAAAGCGCAGCTGGTTGGGAGATACATGAGCAGGTAGGCTACAATTATCTGCAAGAAGTTGACTAAGAGTGAGAGCTGTGATTGAATGTGACTGCGTGTGGATTTAACGATCATGAAGTATTAAACTTTTAGAAGAGTACTTTTTGTTATATTTTTTTCATGCTCTCACTTTAGATTAAGATTTAAAATTAAGTGCTTTCTTTTTCTTATTGTGTGAATATAGTTAATGTTGAAAAACCAAGTTTATTAGTTCATGATTTATGACAGTTATGAATCATTGCTAATTTTATTTTATTTTTTTTATAGAGGTAAATTCAATGTATATGCCTCAAGCCACTTCATGTCTTACGACTTCCCTTGTTAAGGCAAAAAAATTCTCAATTATAATTTGTCTTTTTAAACCTCACTTCTGACAAGACTTTGGCATAAGAGGACAATAAGAAAGATGCGCATAAAAAGCGTGTGATCAACCTAGACTAAAGATTCTCGCAATCATACTAAGGTGGCTATGGCTTGTTGAAGAGAAGCACCCAAGAGGAAAGACACACAATAAAGGAAAAACAAGTTATAATGACAGTACCTAAAAGAGAACACATGAAAGTTTATGTTATTAAATAAATCCACATACATTCACAATAAACATAACACCACAACCCCACAAATTTCATAGCACATACTCACTCTTTAAGCTATACACAGCCAAATACATCCAACCAAAAATCCATCCACCATCCCACAAGCCGATAAAAACCAAAATACAGGCACTTTACTGACAACTTCTCCAACCTTTCTCTCTGCAGCTGGTTGTGACAATCAATACCATGGAATCATTTCCTTGCATGATACTAGAGACGATCAATAACAAACATAGACAATATAGATAGATGATGCTAGATAGAAAACTTTTAGATGTTAGGTTGAGTGTGGTTGGTACTAGGCTTACAAGGATTAAGAAAGTTGGAGAAGAGAAGTATATCTACACATCACAATATGGGTGCTTCATTCAACATTAAGGTAGTTATAATCCTCATCTATACCAAGAAAGATAAGCAGAAATCAATTGACCAACCTCAGCTCTACAATGGTTAGAGAAAATCCTTTGAACTGACTATAGATGGTGCTAAGGCCACAATGAAAGATGGGAATTCAATAAAGCTCGATCATGAAACCTACTCTGTACCTAAGAGAAGTATTCATTCATTGAGAAGTCATTCTAGAATAGTCCATATCAATGGTAACAAGAAAGCTCTTTTATTTACTTTCAAAAGCATAATTTCCTTTTATCTTTAGAGAGGAAGCTGATTCATTGCTTATGTGGGTTGTATTAAATCCCATTTGACAAGGAAATGAGGTAGAGTGACTAATAGAACAGAAAGTCAGGTCAGTTTCAGCTCTAGGAACATATAATCAAGCACGACCCCTACTTAACTGTGTTACTTAGCCTTCTCTGCAGGACCAAGTAATTACAGTCCTAAAAGACCCAAACCTTGAGTTATCAATCTATATGCAATACAAGGATGTCAATTTTAGCATCCTCTCGAGACTGCAAATTTGAGCCATTAGATTTGTGGTCATTGGTCGAGCATGCATCAAGATCGAGGGTGCATGGACAAAACTGAGCTAAGGACTAGGCAGCCAAAAAAATTGGGAATGCACTTGATACGTAAGTTCTGCATCAGACCAGCCCATGCTCAATCCCCCCTTTCCAGACCAGATAATCAGCCATTGAAAGCCCAGCCTTTAGGCGTTTAAGAAAAAAATAATAATTAAAAAAAAACGGGCTTTTGGTCTATCATCAATGAGATCTAGCATTGTTAAAACCTTAAAAAACAATAGCACAGAATAATCTTATAAGCCAAGAATTAAAATGAAAAGCATGATTCGAATAACGACATTTTAGAGCAGTAAGAAATAAAGCATGCCTCTTAAAACTTATTTTATTAATATAAACATAAGACATGATTAAAATCTACCATTCTAACAGCAGGATGTCAAACGTCACACATCAGCTGAAAAATAATATACGTTTAGCTTGCTGTCTGGAAAACATGGTCTTTAAATTTTATACATAAAATAAAGATAAATTAAGGCATTATGATTGTTACCAGAAGGCACAAAATGAATGTGACCGGGCCGAACTATAACAGGAACTATTTCTTCGTCGTCATTAATAACAGGAACTATTTCTTCATCATTAATAACAGGAACCATTTCTTCGTCCACATTACTATTCTGATCAGCATTTGCATGTTCTAGTGGCTTTTCCTGGTTGTTACCTTCTACGATTTCGTTCTCAGTTTCATTCTTAATCAACTGCAAATTCAGGAAAAAAAAACATTACTTTCCCACGAGTTGCCAAATAAATTATGTCTTGATATTCACCACATGCACGTCTGTGAACATGCACTTACTGAGCTGCTCGTTGCAGTTACACCTGTATGAATACTTCAAGCTGACAAGCAGATTTTCAGTCTGTGGTACTCAAACGATGTATCACAATTGTGGAACTTTATTTAAATTATTTGCAGAATACAGTGCCAAAATTGACACCAAAAAAAAAAAAAAAATCAATTTTGACGATCAATTGTCATAATGTAAAAGTGACACATGCAGCATGCATAGCAGATTCAAATACCAGATCTATTCAATCAATATAGAAACTTTTGAATTAAATGAAATTCTGTCGGATATCATTTAGTAGGAAGAGAAGGGCAATATAATAATAACTGAAATTATCTAGAAAATTATTTTTATAGGAGTTAGATATCTAAATACATAGAAATTGGAAGGTATGTATGTAAATGCCCCTTTTATTTTCTTTCAGTCACCACATCTCTTGTGGTTTCAACTTTTTTTGAAATATTCTCTCTTATCAGACCAAAGAAGAAAGAATAAGAATTTTGTATAAAAAACCTTCAGTGTCTTTCTCTTTCTATCTATTCCCTAACAGCCTCTCCCTTAGTTTTTTTCTTTCTCTTTCATATTATCACTAAATTTTTACCAAAAAAAGTCCCTCCTATATGTATCTCTCTCCGCTGCCCACGTTGTACGCCCACTCTCATGCGCCATCTTCCCTTTCCGTGCAGGGCAAGCAACGACTCACGGCGCCTCCAAAAAGTAGAGACCCGCCGCCTCCCTGCAGCAGCCAACCCATTATCAAAAGCTGGAAAAGTAAGTTCGCATAAGTTTATCTTAAACATTCGTCTTCTTCTTCACCCGAAATAATAAATTTATATAAATTTATTTAGAATTACTCAAAATTTTAGATTATAAGAAATTTTTTATAGTATATTTCTTGTGTATTACTTGTTAAACGTTTTTTTTCATCCACATATATTTTACCTTTTATATTAATAAATTCGAACAAAAATTTTTAAACCCGGCAATATCGCCTCCCACCGTGGTTCTTAGTAGTCAAGTTGAAACTCTTCAAAGAAATCGCCGCCAACCTCGAACATCACGCCGTTCTATTCTCCTGGCTACCAAAAGTTCCAAAACTCCAGCTATTATGCCATTTCCTTCGGATGTTGCTGCTTGAACCACTCTCGATTCCTTTGCTCGATCTCACCTTCTTCAGTTCATTCCAGTCATCCGGATGTCCTGCTGTTTCTTGAAAGCGCTATAGCACGAGCCTGCTAACGTATCCTTCGCCCCATCTTGCGACTCTGGATCTGCCTAAAGTAGCGTTGTTGCCCTAATACCACAATTTTTTTTTATGGTTGTTGCTCGAGTCAGCTCCCAATTACTTCACCTAATCTCGCAGCTTTGGATCTACCTAAAGCAACAATGTTGTTGTGAAGTCGCATGAATCCTTTTGATTGCTGCCACTCACGTTCGTTCTAGACATCGTCGCTTGATACAACAATGGTCAAAGGCGGCTCTGTATGAAACTCCACGATCTTTTTCATAATTTCTTTTAGGGTCGTTAATCTCCCCTCAACGTACGAAAGCATTTCGCTATGGACGAGATATGCTTTTTCATTTCTGATCTGATGTGGCTTACTTGTCCCTCTAATTCATCAGCATTTATTTTCTCCGTCGTCATTACTCCCTAGAATGTTTTCAATCACAGACGACAGAAACACCTATATGTCGATGTGTCGTTGATGCTTTCCCAAATATTTAAAATCACGTCTGTACCACGAGATAATAAGCCCTTTATCAATCCAAATCAAGTCAGTACATTGAAGAGGCCTGTTATCGCAAGCTTGATCCCAAAAACGTTACCTTCTCTTTTCAGACCAACAGTGACCGAGATCTAAGGAATGATAAAAATCAAAGGTGAAGATGTCGAATCGAATCTTGATGATTCACAGATCAAATCGTGATGCTTCGCAAAGTATTTGAATCACAACAGTAAGTTCAAATGGCGACTGTATCGACGGGGTTCGAACACTTTGTAAGTCACGATCCAGTGGTTGTTTCCCAGATACATGAATCGCGATTGAATCACATAAGGCATGCCACTACATCTAGCTCAATCGTGATTGTATTGTCACAAGACATGTCGTGATGCCGCTGTTAGCGTTCTTGAATCATGGCTTTTTCGTGATGTAGGATCCCATCGTTGGCGTCTTAACTAGCTCAAATCATTCTTGTTTCATCATGAGCCACATCGTGATCTCATCCTCGCTTCTCTGCTATCACACCCTAACTAGCCCCCATTTAAGGGTCGACTGAGGTGCGACAAATGCAAACAATGCGGCCAGACTAAATTCTCACTAACACTCGTCCTAATTTAGAGAAGCAGGATTCAATAGGTGATGAACTATCCAACTAAATCGTTGCAAACATACTTAATATATTGTATTTCTTACTTAATTCATATATATACTTGAAAGAGTGAAAAACTATAACCTCAAAATATGAAAATTATATAGAGTTACTAAATCCAAAAATAATAATAGCACGTATTTAAAATGTCAGCAAAAGCTCCCAAAATTATACAATACAAAAGTTGTACATATCACACCTAACTCCTCCCCCCGATGCTTGTTGCCCCTGCTTGGATGACCACGACATAGAGTGGGTAGCAACTAGTTCAGAGAAATAATAAAGGCTAAAATCAGGTTTTATACATAGAAAATAAAAAATGTGTATACTCATATGAAACTGTATATGCTTACACACAAGTCGCAATATGCTTATAATAGTAGAGAACATGAAAAAAGAGCAGAGAGTATAGAAATCAATACTATCGTGTAAACATGTATAGTTATAAGCATGGATTCATGATAATCAAAAAGTAGTTTTTTTTTATGTAAACATAACAATGTCATTTCATAGTAATGTCACTTATAAATGTATAGCCCTCAACTATATTTATGTCTTTTCATCATGAGTCATTACCCTGTCACAAAAGTCAAATAAATTATCGATAAAGGTTGGCCTCCACAACATAGCAGTTACAATAGCCCCCTAATATCAATAGTTCTCTAAGTTTTGTCACCCCTTAATTAAAACGATTTTAGAATTTCGTCGCCACATGAACACCAGGAGTCGAAAATACATCTCTGCATAGCGTACTTGTAAGCAAACATGTAATGGACCTACAATATTTCTAGTGACATTTCTTGAAGCATAATATCTGTAGCAAACATTTATCAGACCTTTCATAAAGCATAATTTCTACAATCAAGCATTTCATATATCAAAGGCATGAATCACAACAAAACAGATACCTACAAGTAATTAATTTCATATGCATATTATTTGGTATCATAGCATATCTTAATAATATCACATGTATTACAAGAAGAAATCAGCTTGCATTCATATATTCAGTGCATGTATTCTTACACAATATGCAGAAAATTTTAAATGCATCGATGTCCAACAAGAAATCATATGAAATCCTATAGAAAATTATTTTTCTTAAATTAGCACCAGATGATTTTGACATGACTTAACAGATCAGCCCTACGGCGAGTTCCGTCTTGCTCGTCTCGAGCTCGTCGCCTCGCATAAATAACCTGAAAAATTATAAGCATCGTTGGAATTCCTGAAATTTCATATGACGATTTAACTCAAAACATGCCTTAAACGCCAACACATATCTCAAACAAGCTTCTCGACATAAATATGCCCTTTCAAAATTGTCTATTTTCTTCCCAACTCTTCCTAACGCCTCAAAACTTCCTTCCCCCTAGCTAATTTCATGTTAAAATAATAACGAAAATTCGCAAGACCACTTACGACACTTCCGACACTAGAGCAGTGCCTCTGACAACTATCGGAAACAAAAAATGCATAAAAATCGAGGCAAACATCGAAATAGAAATGTGAGAAAGCAAATGAATGTTTCAAATGTTGCTAAAATAAGTTTCATACCTTTCCTTATCATTATCGAAACTGAACCACAAGCTTCAGCTCCCAAGTGGCCACTCCCTCTCCTTGTTTACCTCTTGCTACAATTCTCGTGCTGAAAATTGGCATAAGGGAAGGAATAGGAGAGAGAATCATGACATATAACTCGAACGCTACTAATCACCGCCTTACAATCCAATCCAACCGTTGCATGCGTCGTTAAGTGCAGGGAAAGGTCGGTTGTAAGATTAAATATGTAGGAGATACGCCACGGGGGCAAGTAAATCAGACGCCAAATCCTGTCTTGTGATAATTTCCTCCACAGTTTGAGCAGATATGTCCAAAGCAGTGGGGTTAGACCCATCCTTATTTACTTGAGCTTTAGATTTCAAACTTTGATGGAGCCTGTGAGAAGGGTATGCCCAAACATCTTACAGTGGATACAATAAAAAGATTTATGTTCCATAAAAATTTGTTGCCAATAGGCATTGAGTTTTGCCTAACCAAACTTCAGTAATATCAGGTAAAGTTATATCCCTTATCACAAGTATTCTGGCTACAAAAGGCCTGGTTAGATTGAATGTGGGTAGATCTAGCTTTATAGGATTCCCAAGCATGGCCCCAATAGAGTCGAGAACCTACTGATTAAAAAAATACAGCTTGAGACTTTGATGTAAAAGAGAAGATACAGTGGTTTTAGTGAGTGGGTACAAAGAATCCACTCACAGGGAATACAACTCACTCAAAAGAGACTTTACAATAAACGTATAACCAAAAAAATCGAAACTCTTATTCATGGTGGGTGGACTTACACTTCCCCTCCCCCTGGTTTTAGGAAGAGAGTCCAACACCAAACTGAGATTAGGTCTTCTGCCCGAAACTATCACAACCATCCTGAAAATTCCTGAATTCTGGAATTCCTTTTTTTTATCCTAGATTTGTAAACTTCTCATTGATCTGCTAGTGTTTGTCTCATCTGATCTATTTGTGAATCTTTGATGGAGAGCTCGCCCTGGGGTATATGCCTACAGCACACCTTGATCATAGCGGTCCTCCAGGGCTTGATTACTCTCTTCTCTCGCGATAAGTGGCTCCAAAACACATCGACTAAGATCCGCTAGCATCTGCTACAACCAAATTTGTAGTATCTATGATCTGAAGAAGAACAATCTCAACAATAGTGGAAAGTACCTGCCAAAACTGGTTGGTGAAGAATAGCCCGATGAGGCAAATTTTCATTCAACATTTCTGAAAGATCTTCAGTTTCTACTATATTTCCCTCCACTTGGCGATGTTATTTGGAATTGCAGAATCTAAACACGCAGGAATGTTGGATCTCAAATGCGGATGAAGCCTGAAACATTTGGCAGGTGTATGCCCAATCAGTTTATAGTGATTATAGTAATAGGTTCTTTGAACTGCTACAATTGGCTACCAATACCAATTGTGGGCAATACCAAATTATATTTCTTCCACATCAGGGGAGAGTGATATCCCTTTCAACAAGAATCCTTGCAATTGAAGGCCTAGATAGGTTGAAGGTGGGTATGTCCAATTTCATAGGTCTATTTCATAGGTTTCATAGGTCTAATTAAAGCAGCTCTAATAGAATAGAAGACTTGATGATTAAAGTAGTGTAACTTTAAGCAAAGTAGTTTAGACTAGATTGAAACTATAAGGAGTTTTTGGCTAGGATCGAAATCAGGAAACCACTTGAGCAATTTCATAAATTACTCATCAATTTTCATATACTTCTTAGAAAATATTTTGTCATAATCATTTACTTTGGATAACTGTATCATCACATGTCTCCCATCAAAGAGACCAACCTTCTAATGTCCTAATAGTTTGAGATCTTCAAAAGCCTTTCGAACGATTTCTATTTTAGGATGTCCCAATTAGAACTTTCTAATGAGAGTAAATTTGCACTTATCAACCAGGTTGGAAACTTCAACGCTAGAGAAAATTAGAGCTAGTTTGTCTACTAGCCTTCTTGATGAGGTTACAGTCCCTCTGGCCTTCAAATGATTCATGTTAAACCTGAGAGAAAATCTGATCCATTGATCCCACACAACCAACCATATCAACATAAGAAGCTTTCCTAAGATTTAAAACTGAAGTAGTCGATGGTTGAGAAGGAACAGAAGCCATAAAGCTGAGAGTCAGACAACGAGTAGTTACTGGGTTTAAGTAGTGACTTCTACCGGAGCATTTGTGTGTGTAATTGTTGTATAGAGCCTAATGCCTTCTTTGTTGCCCGATCTGCAGAGCAGAGATCAAGCAGTGCGGGAAGGTCACAACACAGGAAGGATCGCAACACTGTGCAAAGATCAATCAACACGAGCGAAGAAAGCTCGCGACTAGATCACGAGGGTCACGTTGTAGTTTTCCCGCTACCTTCCCAGTTAGCTCGTGATCGAGGCAACTACAATCCCTCATGCATACGCTGACATCCGTTCCTCCATGCTCGAACATAAGCTTCGTCTCCTTGCACCAAATCAGCCGTCACCGAAACCCTAGCTCAAGGGAAACTCATTTTTGCCAAAGCAACCATCCGCCTCCATCTTTTCCATTATTATTATTATTATTATTATTATAACTATATATACATATATATATATATATATGTATATATA